>NW_021963286.1:0-126106 GCF_901765095.1 Microcaecilia unicolor | reverse complement strand
AGAATTACTTTTGGGAGTGCATACTAGCCCGGCAGTAGTGCCAATTTGGCACGTGCTACCCATTCGTTAGCCCTCCTGTGCAGAGGCCTAGCAGAATCTGTATTTTGGATGGGCCCAGAGGTAATTGGATGGGCCCTTCCATGCGCATGTACCCCCTCCCCAACCACACACCATCAATATCTTCCCGGAGATATTTTTTAAGATGTCAGTAAAAGGAGTCCTCGGCACCTGCAGTGATTCATTCTTGCTGCTTGCACTGGCCCCGCAGGCTTTCATTTGCCATGTCCCACCCTCACTGACGTCATTGCCTGTTTCCTGTCTGGCAGAACACGGCAGATGGAAGCCTGTGTGACCGGCGCAAGCAGCGAGAATGAATTGCTGAAGGCGCCGAGGACACCTGTACTGACACCAGGGAGGGAAGGGGTTCGGAGACCAAAATGCAGATGCCGCGGAGGAGGGGGAAGAGAGCAGTGTGGCACAGCAGCTGGGTGGGCCTAACCCAAGATCAGGTGGGCCTGTGCCCACCCAGGCCCACCCATAGCTACACCACTGCTCCTGTGCCATAGTAAAAGGGCCCCATAGATTGGCAATATCGGGTGCCATTGCTGACCCATGGTTGTTTCTCTGATTTGTTGAAAATACGTATTCTGAAAATAGAAGTACTTTTGGGTGAGCACTAATGTGGCCAATGCTATTATGAAATGATCATGAGTATGCTGTGGTGTTATTTTCATTCTCAGGACATTTTCAATAATGATTCATTCTTCCAACTGGGGAATGTTTGTGTACAATGTATATCTAATGTGACCAAAATAATTCCCTCAAGATCCCCATAAAATTCCTCTAACATATTAATCCTATGGGACGAGTCCCAACTGTCGTGAATACCTTACTTAGGGGCCCCTTTTACTAGGCAGTGGTAAAAAGTGGCCTGTGGTAGTTTGGACATGTGAAATTGGCATGCACTGGGACATTTTTTACCATAGCTGGGAAAAGTGCTTTTCTTTAATGGGGCAGTGAATTGCCATGCACTAAAATTAAAAGTAGTGTATGGCTATTTATTGCCTGAGCCCTAACCACCACCCATTCACCTAGCAGTTAGGGCTACTACTACTATTTAGCATTTCTATAGCGCTACAAGGCGTACGCAGCGCTGCACAAACATAGAAGAAAGACAGTCCCTGCTCAAAGAGCTTACAATCTAATAGACAAAAAATAAAGTAAGCAAATCAAATCAATTAATTTGAACGGGAAGGAAGAGAGGAGGGTAGGTGGAGGCGAGTGGTTACGAGTCAAACGCAATGTTAAAGAGGTGGGCTTTCAGTCTAGATTTAAAGGTGGCCAAGGATGGGGCAAGACGTAGGGGCTCAGGAAGTTTATTCCAGGCGTAGGGTGCAGCGAGACAGAAGGCGCGAAGTCTGGAGTAGGGCTCACACAATACTCGTGTGGTAATCAGTCAGAGTGCACCAATGTGGCTGCGCTGCAGTTTACCGGTGGGAACGCCCTGTGGTAGAAAAGAAAATATTTTCTACTTTGGGAAACAGCGCACTCCAACTTTGAAATTACTGCAGGGTGCCCGCACTACCTCAACGGTAGTATTGATTTGGTGCACACTACCCTCACATTAGCCCTACCACTGCTTAGTAAAAGGGCCCCTTAACAAACACTTACATCAATGCCATAACAGCAAGGGAACATAAAGTAATTTAAAATAGCCTATTCTGGTTTATAAAAAGAATGAGACATATTATAGCAATGGGTCTGTTATCAGAATTTTGATTGTAGACCTTTTATGAGGTGACAGCTGTCCTTGAACCATACAAAGTTCGCAGAGAAATTACTTAAAAAAATTGCAAGCCACCAAATCTGAATCAACATCTCTTGGAATCTGACAGGATAGAGGGCAAAAGGCATATTGAATCTGTAATTAATGATTAAACATTTATTCTAATATTCTTTTCATAACCATCAATTTCATTTCCTTTTAATTTATTTACTTTACATATTGTGCTGCTTTGTTTCACTTGATGTCATGGGACATAAATGAGGTGCCTGCATAAGAAAAACATTACTTTTAGCATATAAATCTTTTACAATTACATTTACTATAGATTGAATGAAGCAAGAATGTCTGCATAGTGCCTCAAACATAATAGATCATTTTTGTACTGTAATTGAGCTGAAGTGTGTGTGGATTAGTGACCAGTAAATTGTTAAAATAACATAGCAAATGAACTTTATGAGATGTATTTATCATAGGAGCCATCTATCCAAAACACCTTGCATTAATAGCTACCACTTTATTTAGTAACTCTGCACCCTGGGGCAGAAAAATACCAACGTTTCTTTGCCTTGTCTCTAAAGGACAGTAAGAGATTTACTCTAGTACTTCTAAAAAGGCTGAGTTTCGAAATGTTTAGATTTCTTGGCATAATGTTGGACAGAAAACTATTCCCAGGGGACCTGATTAAACTGACTTTTGTCAGCACTGGATTCTTGCATACTGATGTCTCAGTTAAGCAGGCAACAGAATTTAAAGAAAGCAATGTGATTATCTTAGTTGCATCTTTCTCATTTCGTAGTCTGGTAGACCACAGTCTTACTGTATGGGAGACATCCCCCAAAAAATGAATTATGGAAAGACGACAATGGAACACATTATCAATCAGGTATTAATAATTTATTCATCTATAATGAATATGCTTTCTTATTTATTGTTCAACTGAAAGTCTAAATGAAGCTACTTGCATTCATGAGCATAGTTCACATTCTACCAGCTTGATCACTTGTCTCCAGGCAATTAAATTAACAGTGTCCTACTTCTCCTCCAATTACCATGAAACTTTTATATTGCAAAGAAACTTGTTTACATTATCATCCTTGGGACTGTTTGTCAGGCCCAATTATTTCAGAGTAGGATAGTCATAAAAAATTCAAAATTGCATCTATATAAAATTATGCCTAACAAATTAAAGCTCATTTAGATACCTTCAACACAAAATGCACATTAACAAATGTTTTAAATTTTGTGATTGTAACCCTGTAACACCTTATGCTTTAATGTGGTATTGTTCAGACTTTACCTTCAGACCTCAATTAAAAGATTAGCTTCTCAGTGTAGTCTCTATGGCAAAACAGGAGACAAATGTGCCTATATTGAAGACAGAATATTTTAGAGGCTATAAAGAAAGGTACCTATCTATTACCATTCCTCATTCTAGAGCTGGTGTCCAGTTACTGAAAGGAGGACATTTGCAGGCATTTTGGACAATGTTAATGTAGCACAAAACATATATAATTATCAACAAACAGTAATACTTCCAGGTACATCAGCAAAGAAACGGTTCACAGATGTCCAAATCCATAACACAATAATCATAACAAAGACTAAATAAAAAAGTATTATATGAGGGAAGTTATCAATTGGGCTACCATTGAGATGGGCTATTTTACCACAATTTGGCTAAGCACAAGGTCCCACCCTGTTCTAAAATAGGACTTATGATAAAATAACCTGTCTTAATGGTAGTCCACGTTGATAACTTTTCCCTAAACGTCTCTGAAATTTCAATGTTCCCTGTAAAATTTAAGAGTGCTAAACCGCTCCGAGAGAAAATGCATTGGCTTCCTGTCAAAGATCGCATCACATTTAAAATCTTCTCCCTAGTACACAAAATTCTCTACGGTGAAGTCCCTGACTACATGATTGACCTAATCAGCCTGCCACCAAGGAATGCATTAAGACTATCCCATTCATACCTTTACCTTCATTATCCAACCTGCAACGGGCTTAAGTATAAATCCACATATGCTTCATCCTTCTCCTTCATCAGCTCACAATCATGGAATTCCTTGCCAAAAGCTATAAAAAGCTATAAAAATCATTCACAACCATCTAAATTTCAGAAAATCTCTAAAGACTTTGTTATTTGGAAAAGCTTACCCCAAGGACTCAACATGTGTCTCCACTACTTGATTCATAACAATATAATGACAATTTTGGACACATCCTTCCCTTCTCTCCCCTGATTTCCCTGTTCCTTTCATTTCTTCCCCATTCTCTCCTTTATTTCTTATGTAGGTTTCATGATGTATTAGCTTAATTTACTGCATTGGCGTCCGCCTTTGCAGTGTGATGTAAGCCACATTGGGCCTGACACAGTTGGGAAAATGTGGGGTATAAATGAGATAATAAATAAATAAATATGCAACTCTCACAGAAGCAAATTCTACAATACAGGAACTCTAACTGCAAAATACCTCCCCATAAGTGTAACAACCATTCCAGTTCATACTGCTGATTGGAATCAAGACCTGATGATTCAATGTATTTTTTAAAATCCAATGAACACTAAGGGATATGTATGTCTTCTAAAGTGTGCCAAGAAATGGGCTTATTGCTCGCTAATAAGAGACTTTCCCAATAAATAGGACATTTTCAAGTATTTATTTTTTCAGGTTGTGCGCTACTGTTAGTGTTAATGCATGTTACCTGAAAAAATTAACATGGGAGCCCTTACCACCTCCTATTTATGAACTGCTAAGGGTTCCTGCATTATAGATATGCTAATCAGATACAGGATAATTTTATATATGCTGTTGCATTCTATATAGCACGCTTAGAGATATGAGTTGAAATCAAGGTGAATTCTGTAACAACTCATGTAACTTAATTGGCTTAACAAGCCAATAAACGTTGCTAACAGCACTTAACAAGTAATAATGAGCATTAATTGG
Organism: Microcaecilia unicolor; assembly: GCF_901765095.1. Taxonomy (NCBI): domain Eukaryota; kingdom Metazoa; phylum Chordata; class Amphibia; order Gymnophiona; family Siphonopidae; genus Microcaecilia; species Microcaecilia unicolor. The sequence continues at coordinate 121,369 of NW_021963286.1, read as the reverse complement.
CAATAATTATAATTTATGTGCACAACTCGCTAAGCGTATTCTGTAATAAACTGTGCCTAAGTTTTAATGTGCATAGTTCAAAAGGGGTGTGGGTGTGGGCAGGAAATGGGCATTTTGTAGATGTTCTGAAATTTGCATGCATAGTTATAGAATTTGACCCAGTGCATGTAAATCTATACGCAGGAATTTACACCACATTTTGTTGGTATCAATGGAGGCGCGTAGTTGTATAACGCATTGAGAGCAAACAAATGCGTGACACAAGTACTTCAAAGAGTGAATGGGAAGAAATTTGGTTGCGGCACTCAGCATTCATTTCATATTAGATCATATTTGACCCCTGACGCAGGCGCTGTGCGCCGAAACACGGCCTGTGTTGGGTCCACATTAGAAAATTGATTTTTATCATTAAAGGAATTGTGTCCTGTTTCTAAAGGCTCCTGGTGCTTTTTGCTGAATATTAGCACTTAGCCAGCTTAAGGCTATTTAACTGGCCAGTAGCTGATCCTGGCTGGTTAAATAGCACTGAATACCAGGCAGTGTGTGCTTAGTGCACACTAATGGTGAGAATACCACAGAATGCTTTACTGCATCTTGTGTTATCTAATTTTAGACATGTTAAACATGCGTTAGGACGTTATGCCCTTTAACAGACACAGCCCTAAATATATTGAGACTTAGGACCCTATTTACATAGGTGTGCTAGCATTTTTAGCGCATGCTAACCATGTCTAATATAATTGCTCCTCCAACTTTCCAATGTGTCTCACTGGGATCGTAACCACCTGCTGACATCACTCCTCCAACATTTTCCTCCAACGTTCTCCTCCAATGTTCTAATGTGTGTCACTGGGATTGTAAATGTGGACAAAGCCATGGGGCCGGACAGGATCCACCCCAGAATACTGAGGGAACTCAGAGAGGTTCTGGGGGTCCTCTTAAAGATTTGTTTAATAAATCCTTGGAGACGGGAGAGGTTCCGAGGGATTGGAGAACGGCGGAGGTGGTCCCTCTTCACAAAAGTGGGGATAGGGAAGAAGCTGGAAACTACAGGCCGGTAAGCCTCACTTCGGTTATTGGAAAAGTAATGGAAGCCATGCTGAAGGAAAGGATAGTGAATTTCCTGGAAGCCAATAAGTTGCAAGATCCAAGACAACATGGTTTCACCAAAGGGAAGTCGTGCCAAACGAATCTCATTGAATTCTTTGACTGGGTGACGGGAGAATTAAATCAAGGACGGGCTATGGACGTCATCTACTTAGATTTCAGCAAGGCTTTTGACACGGTTCCCCACAGGAGGCTCTTGAATAAACTAGAAGGGCTGAAGATAGGACCCGAAGTGGTAAACTGGATTAGGAACTGGTTGACGGGCAGACGCCAGAGGGTGGTGGTAAATGGAGTTCGCTCGGAGGAGGGAAAGGTGAGTAGTGGAGTGCCTCAGGGATCGGTGCTGGGGCCCATTCTGTTCATATATTTGTGAGTGACATTGCCGAAGAGTTACAAGGTAAAGTTTGCCTTTTTGCGGATGACACCAAGATTTGCAACAGAGTGGACACCCCGGAGGGAGTGGAAAACATGAAAAAAGATCTGAAGAAGCTGGAAAAATGGTCTAACGTTTGGCAATTAAAATTCAATGCGAAGAAATGCAAAGTGATGCACTTAGGGAGTAGAAATCCAAGGGAGGCGTATGTGTTAGGTGGGGAGAGCCTGATAGACACGGACGGGGAGAGGGATCTTGGGGTGATAGTATCTGAGGACCTGAAGGCGATGAAACAGTGCGACAAGGCGGTGGCCGTAGCGAGAAGGTTGCTAGGCTGTATAGAGAGAGGTGTGACCAGCAGAAAAAAGGAGGTTTTAATGCCCCTGTATAAGACGTTGGTGAGGCCCCACCTGGAGTATTGTGTTCAGTTTTGGAGGCCGTACCTTGCGAAGGATGTTAAAAAAATGGAAGCGGTGCAAAGAAAAGCTACGAGGATGGTATGGGAGTTGCGTTCCAAGACGTATGAAGAGAGGCTTGCTGACCTGAACATGTATACTCTGGAGGAAAGGAGGAACAGGGGTGATATGATACAGACGTTCAAATATTTGAAAGGTATTAATCCGCAAAAATCTTTTCCGGAGATGGGATCGGTAGAACGAGAGGACATGAAATGAGATTGAAGGGGGGCAGACTCAGGAAAGATGTCAGGAAGTATTTCTTCACGGAGAGGGTGGTGAACGCTTGGAATGCCCTCCCGCGGGAGGTGGTGGAGATGAAAACGGTAACGGAATTCAAGCATGCGTGGGACAGGCATAAAGGAATCCTGTGCAGAAGGAATGGATCCACAGAAGCTTAACTGAAATTGGGTGGCAGGGGGAAGAGGGGTTGGTGGTTGAGAGGCTATGGGGGAGGGCAGACTTTTTATACAGGGTCTGTGCCGGAGCCGGTGATGGGAGGAGGGACTGGTGGTTGGGAGATGGGAAATACTGCTGCACAGATTTATACGGCTGTGCCCTGGAAAGACAGGTACAAATCAGGGTAAGGTATACACATATGAGTTTATCGTGGGCAGACTAGATGGACCGTGCAGGTCTTTTTCTGCCGTCATACTATGTTACTATGTTACTATGTAACCACCTGCTGACGTCACTCCTCCAATGTTCTCCGTCCCCCCTCCCTCCCAGTTCCATGGGACCCTGGAACTGGGAGGAGGGATGAAGGGACAGAGGGAGGGGGACCCTGGAAATGGGAGAGAGGGAGGGGGACACTGGAACTCGGAGTGGGCCTGGAACTCAGGGAGGTGGAGGGGGCAGGGAGAGATGCTGCACATGGATGGATGGAGGGGACAGGGCACAGAGGACGTTGCCTGCATATGGATGAATGCAGGGGAGAGAGCATAATGCAGGGGGGGAGGGACCCTGGAACTCGGAGGGAGGGAGGGAGGGAGGGGGGACGACCCTGGAACTCAGAGGGCGGGAGGGAGGGGGGATCCTGGAACCGGGAGGGAGGGGGGGTCCTGGCACACACGCTCATGCTCACACACACCTCTCTCTCTCACAGATACACTCGCACCCAGTCTCACTCTCTCTCTGTCACACACACACACACACACTTGCACATTCTCTCTCTCTCACACAGTCACTTTCACATACACTCTCTCAAACATACACACTCTGAGGAAAACCTTGCTAGCGCCCGTTTCATTCGTGTCAGAAATGGGCCTTTTTTACTAGTATATGTATATATGCAACATGTGGGAAAGTGCAGGGTACAAATGTAATAAAAAATAAATAAATAAATAATCCCCCTGATTCTATATAGCAACCTAGAGATCTGCACCAAAGTCCAAGTAGATTCTATAATACCACATGTAACTTAATTTGTTTAACAAGCTAATCAGCACTGATATCAGTACTTAACAAGCAATATTGGTACTAATTAGAATTTACATGCACAACTCACTCAGCGTATTCTATAACACAGTGCACCTAATTTCTAACATGTGCAGGTAAAAGGGACATGGTTATGGGCAGGGAAATGGGCATTTCATGGGCATTTCCAAATGTGCGTGCATAGTTATAGAATATGGCCCAGTGCTTATAAATCTGCACACAGGGATTTACACCAAGTTTTAGTTGGTGTAAATGGGTGCGCATAGATTTAGGCACAGAAATGTCAACTAAGTGTATTCTATATATCATGCCTACATCTAGGTGCCTTTTAGAGAATATACTGTGTCAGCACTGATTTCAGTGCCAATTGTTTAGGCGCCATATCTAGAATCTTCCCCAAGGTTCCTATGGGTGTCTACATGGTTAGCACGTGCCAATTTTTAACATGCACTAAAAACGCTAGTGTGCCTTCGTAAACATGGTTTTTAGATTCCTTAATTTATAACATTAGGTTTTATTGTAACCTGTCTTATGCTTTTTGAAAGGACAAGCTAAATACTGAACTACACAAAACATTGTATTTATCTTTCCGGATCTATCAACTTGTTTATGGGTTGAAGTTAATTTCTTCATATGGTCGCTGTACTCAGCTGAGTTAATTTACCACCTAATCAACTTTAGTAACCACTTGCACGTAGTTTGGGTTTCACTTTGTGCTGATATAAATTTTAGACTTTATAATTATGGGGCTTGATGGGTCTTTAGTTTGTGCTATACAGTAGCATTCAGAATTTAGGACATCCACTTTTCCTAATCTAGTTTTGTTGTGTAATTCTGTTCCTTTCATATATTTTTCTTCTGAATATCCTCTTTCATCATATTTTTTTCTATAGTTTGCTTGATTGCTACTTTAAGTTTTGCTGAGGATGCCACTTCAGACTTAAAAACCACAAACAATCCTTTCTCTGTTAATTCTAAATGTCCCTTTCACTGAATGAAATATTCCCTATTACTTCAACTCCAGCAATTGCCCGGCTTCTTCTACAAATTATACACTACAAAGCACTCAAAAGTTTCAGCTAACTGAGGAAATGTGGGAGAAAGCATAATCTGCTGGATTCTACATAGTACACCTAGTAATTTGAGATGAAATCCAGGCATATTCTATAATAGCGCACATAACTAAGGGGATATTTTACTAAAGGTTAGCTCGAGATATCTGCAGCAGGTCTGATTTTATTCTTATGGGTCCTGCTGTAGACAGCTCAAACTAATCTTTAGAAAAATACCCCCTTAATTGGCTTAACAAGCTAATCAGTGTATTTAACAGTACTTAACAAGCATAATGAGCAGTAATTGGCAATAATTAGAATTTACACACATAACTTGTTAAGCGGATTATGTAATGAACTGTGCCCAAAGTGTGCAGTTCAAAAGGCATGGGAAATAGGCATTTTGTCGACATTCCAAAATTTACACGCGTTGCTATAGAATATGGCCCAGTGCGTGTAATTTTACACATAGGGATTTACACCACATTTTCATTGGTGTAAATAGAAGCAAGTAGTTTTAAGCGCTGGGTTATCAACTAAGAATATTCTATATACTGTGCCTAAATCTTAGTCAGAATGTAGAATCTGGCCCAATAGTGGCAATTCTATAAAGGGGTGCTTAGATACAAATGAACCAAGGCAGTGTAGAGTGCCTAGTCTGAAACTGCATCTAGACACCCACTTTCATTATAGAATTAGTGTAAACCTGATACCCACTTACACCAGGCCAATGTCAGGTATAAATTGGTGTGCTTAAGTACAGCAAGCAGTATGTGCAACTTAAAGCATTCTATATGTGCAAGAGGAGACAAGCCCATCCTGCCCATACTCCAACTCACTTGCTGGCCCACCCTGTACCCTCCCTTTCTCCTCTGTCTTCGCCGGCCTTCAGCTGGGTTGTGTGCGGCCCCCTTAACGGGTGCGCCTATTTCTAAGATGCAAATTTATGAGCATAACTCTGAAAGGGTCTTTTTACTAGATGTGCTAAGAAATAGACACATTTTAATGTGGTTCTTTCTCGCTCACTAAGCCCATTTCTAATCGTCTCTAAAACAGAGGTTTTTAAAATATTTTATTTTTACAAGTCCTGTGCTAATTTTTTCATTAATGCATTAGATCTGCAAAAATAACAAGAGGGAATGTGTATTCTGTCATATTTAGTCACTTAATACATGAATGCACAAGCTGGATAATGCTTTCATGCTCATTCATTGCCCACGACACACTCCCTTCTGAAAAAAATTACTAAAAACAACACTCACACACAGAATTAATGCATACTGACAGGCAAATTACTGCAAAATGCTTTAATGCGTTTTGTGCTATGCCTATGTTCCAGCATCTAATACCGTCAAAGACGTCCAAATCCAAGGACTTCCTTAATTTGGACATCCCTAGATTTGGGCGTCCTTGGATTTGGACGTTTTTGACTTTCGACGATTTTCGAAACCAAAGACGTCCAAGTCAAAAACGTCCAAATGCAAGCCATTTGGATGTGGGAGAAGCCAGCACCCTGACATGCCAGGACACCAACCGGGCACCCTAGGGGTATTGCAGTGGACCTCATAAAATGCTCCCAGGTACATAGCTCCCTTACCTTGTGTGCTGAGCCCCGCAACCCCCCTCCAAAACCCACTACCCCTAACTGTACACCACTACCATAGCCCTTGCGGTGAAGGGGGCACCTATATGTGGGTACAGAGGGTTTGTGGTGGGTTTTGGAGGGCTCGCTGTTTCTTCCACAAATATAACCCACTAAAACTGCTCCAGGGACCTGTATGCACTGTCATGGGCCTGAGTATGATATCTAAGGTTGGCACAGAGGCTGTCAAAAAATGTTTTTAAAGATGTTTTTTTAGAGTGGGAGGGGGTTAGTGACCACTGGGGGAGTAAGGGGAGGTCACCCCCGATTCTCTCCGGTGGTCATCTGGTCAGTTCGGGTACCTTTTTGTGCCTTGGTCGTAAAAAAAACAGGACCAGGTAAAGTCATCCAAGTGCTCGTCAGGGACGCCCTTTTTTTCCATTAAGGGTTGAGGATGTCCATGTGTTAGGCACGCCCAAGTCCCGCCTTCGCTACACCTCCAACATGCCCCCATGAACTTTGGTTGTCCCCGCGAAGGAAAGCAGTTGGGGACGCCCAAAATCGGGTTTTGATTATACCAATTTGGGCGACCATGTGAGAAGGACGCCTATCTTTCAATTTTTGTTGAAAGATGGGCGTCCTCCTCTTTCGAAAATGAGCAAATGATGGCAAAATATATTTTTAAAGATGTTTTTGAGGGTGGGAGGGGGTTAGTGACCACTTGGGGAGTAAGGGGAGGTCACCCCCGATTCCCTCCAGTGGTCATCTGGTCATTTTGGGCACCTTTTTGTGCCTTATTTGTAAAAAAAACACATCCGGGTGAAAACGTCCAAGTTTTACTTTAGGGCATCCTTGCTTTTTTCAATTATGGCTCAAAGGTGTCCAAGTCTTAGACACTCCCAAGTCCTGCCTCCGACACGCACCCTTGAAATTTGGACGTCCTTGCGACAGACTGCAGTTGGAGACGTCCAAAATCAGTATCGATTATACCGATTTGGACGTCTCTGAGAGATGGACGTCCATGTTTTGATTTATGTCGAAAGATGGACGTCCTTCTCTTTCGAAAATGAGCCCAAAAGTCTTCTAATTGTATAACTTGAATACCAATTTTGTGTTAATGACTCAACATGGGTTGTGTTTCAGTGCACAGTGCCTGAGTCAGGAGCCAGTGATTGCTTCCTATGTATAGTGGAGATGCCGCCTTTCCTGCACAATGCAAATAGAATGGAGTTCCCTACTCCGATAATGGAACAAACAAAGAGTCCCAAAAAGTGTCAAGATTCCATGCTACATAATCCCATGGGTAAGCAGTGGGTTTCCAGCACCTTTGGATACCTTGCTGGATGAGTATGGTCAAATGGGTTTCCTTGTCATATTTTAGCAGGCATTCAGATTGCAGGGTAGTAAACCTAGGAGTAACATCAGGAAATATATTTTCATGGATAGGGAAGTGGATGCCTGGAATAGCCTCCCAGTAGGTGCTGGAGACATAAACCGTGATGGAATTCAAAGATGTCTTGCATAAACTCAGAGGATCCCTATGTAGAAAGAGGATGGAATCAAATCAGAATAATGCCCTGGACAGTGATACTCAGTGGCACTTAATCAGGCACTGCTGCTGAATATTGCCTCTGACTGCCACGGCACTGTTTAGTTAGTGCTGGGACTGTCAGCCTAAAAGACTTGCCTTTTTTACATTAGCTTTTGGCTTTATCTAAGTGGGTGCCTTTTGGACCTTCCTCATTTCAGGAGTACCTTACCCTACCCCTTTCTGCTCCCTTCCTCCCCCCCCCCCCTTTCCCATGCTTACATTCCTGTCTCTACTTCTGAATTCAGTGGGTACGGTTGGCATTTCTATTCTTTCCTATATGAATATTGTAGTTCCTTTCCAGTCTTTTGGTTTTAATTTATGTAAACCGCTTTGATCTGCTAAGTTAGCAAAGGCAGTATAGCAATGCTAAAAAAGTAAACTAAACTTAAGCAGCACTGCCCAATTAAGTACCGTTGAGTCCAGGGCACTGAGCACCATCTAACCAGGAAGGAGCCTCTCCAACCTGGTTAAATGGCTTTAACTATCGGATCCCTTGTATTTTTTTGTGTTCTGATAATAGTGTACACTGTTTGCAAATAGTGCACAGTGGGCCCCTTGCAGGCTTACCACTCGCTAAACAGGAAGTACCGCCAGGCTACCACAGCAGCCCATTGGTGCTTCCCACCCCTAGAATGCCGTCATATCCGGTGCTACAAAAATAAATATATTTTTGTAGCACCGGAGTGTACCCGGCGGTAATCAGGCAGTGCTGCGTGCTGCCTGGTTACCGCCAAGTTAGCATGGAAGCCCTTACTGCCACCTCATTGGGTGGCAGTAAAGGATCCTCCTAGAAATGGCCTCGCGGCAACTGCTTTACTTCCCGCATGGCCATTTCGTAGGAAAGAGAGACTTGCCCTTTACCCACTGTGGGTAAAACACATCCCCATGCCAGTGCAGGTCCCCTTTTGCCACAGGTAAGGGTACAGCAAATTGAACCACTCTGCCCATTGTGATTGTTTCAAAGAACGTCATAAAAAATGTGGTCAGTATGAAAACAGTCCCACTGTTTGCAAACAGTTTTATCAATTGATGTTCTGAAGACAAAAAAAGAATGCAATGTTACTTCAGTGCACATCAGACCAACTGAATTAAATTTTATGGGGATGTTTCACATATGTTTAGGAAAATACATCTTAAAAAGCAACATATTGTATTGCTATTTGAATATTTTTACTGTTGTAATTGCCTATTGCTCATGTTTGATCTATTCTTACTGTATACCGCTTTGAGTGAATTCCTTCAAAAAGCAGTAAATAAATCCTAATAAATAAATAAATAAAATCAACAGAACAGACAAGTAAAGTTATGTAGAATCAGACCACTCTGTTCCTCTGTCTGTGCTGTTTAGTATTTTACTAAAGAAACCATAGATTCCTTCCTTACTATAACCTGGAACACAAGTGTGATAAAATATATACTGAAATCATCAAACCAAGCTCAGTTCATCTGCCAGCTCTGCCAGAACCTGGTATTAACAATAATATGAAAAGGTGCTCTATCATTAGAGTGCCTTGTCATTTTCTCTGCTCTTAGTGCAATAAGTTTAATACATTTCCAGATGACATTTGAGGATGTCCAGAATAATAATCTTGAGATTCTTTCCAGATTAAAAAAAAGACACAAATAGAGCTTTAAATAAAGAAAAAAAAAGAAAGAAAGAACAAAAACAAAAACTAATAACAGAGCTGTTTTTGCTCCTGGCGTATGAAGAGCAGACAGCAACTGGCTAGTTTACTGGATTCGGTGCAGATATTGGTTAATTGATCCAAATTTAATCTCAAATAATACAACGTGTAGTCAGAGATGAAGTTAACATTACCAGTGTGTGCTACTGCATTACCATTCACTAATCGTTATTGTATTATTTTAAAATTCCTTAATATACCACTTAATGAGGGGGTGCACAATGCGGTTTACAAACTAAAAAGGAAAGGAAAGGAATGCCATCAATAACAGACCAGGAAAGAGAAGAGGGGAAAAAAAGAAAAAGAAAAAAAGAATCAGGTTACAGACTACAAACCCAATGACCGAACCACCCATGCTGAAGGCTCTCTGAAATCAGTTACTCAAAAGCTTTCTGAAATAGGAAAGTCTTCAAGGCTGCTGTAAACCATAAATAGGAAGGTTCAGGATGCAATGAGGTAGGGACAGTGTTCCAAAGGAAGGAGCTACAAAAAAAAGGGCTGAATATCTAGTACTTTCAAATTGAGCATGATAGGGCCACCGAGGTGGGGGGGGGGGGGGCAGGAGCAAGATTCCCTGGGCCTGGCCTCCAAGAGGGGCCTGGTGCCAGCAAGGCTTCTGGAGGCAGGCAGAAGGTTCTGCTCCCTTAGTCTGTCTCCTGCTCCTGTGTGTCGGAACCAGGATGACTGTGTTAACATGATAACCTGGGTCCCGGCACACAGGAGCTGGAGAGTGACAGACTGAGGGAAGAGCAGATACAGGAAGGTAAAGGGGCAGGGAGCAGTGGCGGCCCAAGTGGGGGAGGGGCGGTGGTAGCCCAAATGGAGAGGTGGTGGCTTCAGTAGGGATAACAGCCCAAGTGAGGGGGATGGTGGCAGCAGCGGCCCTGCCGCGGGTTTGGTTCTCTCTCGGCAGCTCTGGAGCATGATAGACAGAAGGGATTGATAGGCACGATTCAAAGGCAGAGTGAAGGGAATGTATTGGATAGTGTGGCATGATAAGCGAAGTTTAAAATGCAGGTGAGAATGCACTACCTTGGGTGAATCTCTTTATAAAGGCGGTTAATACAACCCAATAAATAAATAAATAAAAATAATGTTACCTGTCAATCACCACTGTTCCCTTTAAGCTGAGTGGGGGGTCCTCCAACTGCATTGCCACTCAGCTTAGAGGGAACAGTGGTGTCAATGACAGAATCTTTAACAGTATCCTAAATTGAACTGACAACCAGAGAACTACATAAAGGGATCTCTTACTTACTTACTATCTTCAATTACTCCATGCACTGCTCCAAGACTATTATGGTCTTTGAATGACCGTTGACTACATTTACCTTCTGTTTTATGTGGCTAGATTAGATTCCACAACAATGCAGGCACTCGGCACATATTCATACATACTTCTTATCAACTAATCACATATACATATACTGGTCCATTTCAGATATCATTTGGAGTTTATTTGGCCGCAGCCAGGTGCATTAACATTTACAGTCTTAATCTAACACATAACACATATCATTTCTAATACTTAACATTATAACTCGTAACATTACATATACATGTGTATGTGTACACAGCTTCCTTTGTCCGACAGGTTGTGCCATTAGAGCAGCCTGTTCTCCCGCGCAGTGCCTCTTGCGGCACTAATTGTCTCTCAGGTGTATCCCGTTAGAGGACACACCCACAATCCTTTTTTTCGGCATCCCGTTGAAGGAAGCATCCCGACCTCTCTCTCTCTTGATCTGATGTGGGCCTCCTGGCCGTCCGAGCCAGAAGACAAGCTGTGACTCAGCTACCATGCGGCATATGCCTCTTTTTACATTTTTACTTTACACTAGGCTGTTTCACTTAACGGTATCACATTTCAGATCGTTTTGTCTGTCCGTCAGCTGTGTACCCATCGCTGTGACCATATCACTGCTGTAACTTTACGCCTGCCTAGCTGCGACATCGACCCCATGCTGGGTGGGTGGGTTGGGTCAGTGTTGCTTCCTGTGTTGGCTGGCTGAAAGGGGGCTGCCTGTTCCTGCTGTGCCTTTATACCCTTCCCGCCCTTCCTCTTCGTCCCTGTCCCTCACCTTCTTAACCCTTTCCTTCCTTTTACCTGCCCTCTTCCCTGACTCTATCCCTTCTTTCTTCTGCCCCTCCCCTTCCTTCCTCTGTTCCCCTGGCCTTCCACCCGTTTGTGTACGGCATTCCCTTAAAAGGGGTCTGCCTTCTTCTGAAGTTCTGCCTTTTATTTCACTGCTTCATCACTGTGAATGTGCTGCCTTCCTGTTTACATCTTGAATTATCCTACCCTAAATTTAAACCAGCCTTAAAATTCACTTATTTTTTTAAGTTTGCCTTTGAGGATAGCCACTGAGGCATCGGGGATTCCAGGGCTAGCTGTCCCAGATGCATGTTCTTTGTTTTCTCCTGCTTATCTCTCTTTGTGTGATGGTATTTTTCTTAATCTTTCTCTCTCGCTCTCTTATCACATAATGGAGTTCCTTTCCTTTTTTCCTATATTTGAATTGTAAGCCAGTGGAGGAGTAGCCTAATGGTTAGTGTAGCAGGCTTTGATCCTCATAACTGGGGATCAATTCCCACTGCAGCTCCTTGTGACCTTGGGCAAGTCACTTAGGGGTCCTTTTACAAATGCACACTGAAACATGGCTTGCAGTAGTGTAGGTGCGGGTTTTGGGTGCCCGCCGATCCATTTTTTTTAGTGCGCCTGTAAAAAAGGCCTCTTTTTTTTTCTTTGCCGAAAATGGACATGCAGCAAAATCAAAATTGTTGTGCATCCATTTTGGGTCTGAGACCTTACAGCCAGCCATAGACCTAGCGGTTAAGAATCTGGGTGGTAATGACTTATGTGCATCAAATGCCACTTGGCGCACGTCCGTTACACACTCCAGAAAATAAAAAATATTTTCAGATGCGCATAGTGGACGTGCGCCAAAATTGAAATTACCACAAGGGTCACGGGGTAACTGGGCAGTAACTCCAATTTGCAGAGGCGCCTACACGGGTTAGTAAAAGGGGCCCTTAACCCTCCATTGCCCCAGGTACAAAGACTTAGATTGTGAGCCCTCTAGGGACAGAGAAAGTACTTGCATATAGTGAGTACAGCAGTGTGTGTGTCTAGTAGTGCTATAGAAATGATTAGAAGTAGAAGAAGTAAACTTAACGATGGTAAAGACCGTATGGTCCATCCAGTCTGCCCAACAAGATAAATTCATTTTACATGGTATGTGATTTTGTAACAGAGTTTGATTTGTCCTTGCCATTCTCAGGGCACAGACCATAGAAGTCTGCCCAGCCCTGTTCTGTACTAAGTTCTGAAGCTAACATCAAAAATTAAAATTTACACTCCAGCCCATCCATATCTATTCAGTCACAAACAGGGCATAGACCGTAGAAGTCTGGCTAGCATCAGTTTGCTTCCCAATTACCAGTGCCACCACCTAATCTCCACTAAGATTTCATGGATCCATTCCTTCTAACAGATTCCTTTGTGTTATTCAAACATGCATCGGATAAACACAAAGAGCTTTGTAAAAGCAGTTAGCTTAGCGGGTTTAAAAAGGTTTGGCTGGCTTCCTAACGGAAAAGTCCATAGACCATTATTAAAATGGACTTGGGGAAATCCACTGCTTATTTCTAGGATAAGCAGCATAAAATGTCCAATGGTCCAGCCACTATCAGGGCACAGACTCTAGAAGTCTGCCTGGCACTAGCATTGTTTCCTGATTGCTGGTGTTTATCACTTCTAAGCTTCTTTGGTTCCATGCCATCTTGTCATTTCCCACATTTTTGAATTCTCTTCAAATAGTCACATCCGCAACAAGGAAACAAATGTACCAAAAGAGATAAACACTATATACAATAGAGACAGACAAATGTGGTGACAAGAAAAATTATCTAGCATTAATGTCTAAATGCTTGAGAAAGGTAATGGGTCTTCAAAAGTTATTTCAACACAAACTAATCCCAACAGCACCTCCTTTAAATTCTAAATGTCAGAGAGATAAAGGAATTGCCACTCCATTTCCCAAATTTTGACAACCATAGCACATAGGGAGTCTTTTACTAAAGCTTAGCTCAAGTTATCTGTAGCAGGGCCCATTTTATTCCTATGGGCACTGCTGCAGATAACGCGAGCTAAGCTTTACTAAAAGACCCCCTTACTGCGAAATTATGCAAATGTGGACCTTCTAGAACCTCCTGATTTGGGCAACCATATATTGTGATAAACCACAGTGTCTGCCCTTATTTGAGGAGGGCCCAGAGGGCGCTCTCCCATGGAAAACTGGGAGCTCCGGGGATCGAGCTGAGTATTGGCATGTATGGGCCAGTAGGGGGAGCTCCAGAGAGATAGCTGGGGATTGAGAAGAGACTTCTAGGCCAGATCTTTCTGGAACCGAGGGGCGAGGTCTCAAGGTGGGGGAGGTTTATTGGACACCTCATAATAGCTTCCTCTCAGCAGAGGAAGAGGTATGCCCGAAAGAGAGGTTTTTGCCCGAAAGGAGTTTTGCCCAAGGGAGAGGAGATGAGAGCCTGGAGGCTGGAACTGTGTGTCCGGTGCTGTGGAAGGAAGGACTGTGTCCGAGAGGTAAAGCAGGCTGCAAAGTCTGGGGTTAGAAGTCCCCAAAAATATTGGTTGGAACTGTGAAGTGTTTAAAAAGAACAAACAGCCGTGGGGTGGAGGATAGGACGTAAGGTTAAGGTGACTAAAGTGTGTCCTATCCAGGGGAGGTGGCTGTTTATACCCTGAGACCCAGATATCCCCCAGTAAATGGTCTCAGGGGTGAATCGCAATCAAAGAAGAGTTGGAAAGCCAGGTTCCCAAAAGACTGTAATCTAGCTCTAATAAACTGAATTAATATGATCAGCTTATTTGCATATTTCTGTGAGCAAAGGGATCCCGCTATCTTCCAGAGGAGAGGGACCAGGGGGCCCACCAGAGAACTGGTAAAGGTGGGTTGGTTACCAGGAGATAACAGCGGGGAGGCCGGCCAGGACTGAGGTTAATGCAGAGGTCACCCTGAGGAAAAGGGAGGACTAACATAGAGGCCCGAGTCAACGAATACACAGAGAAGTCTGGTTTCAAGGTGGTGTCCTGAATCAAAGGACTGGCCAGTACAGGCAGAGCCATTAGAGGGCCACTGCATCCCTGAGAGCACCTTTGTGGGTTTACAATATAAACCTTAAAGTCCAGTAATGCCAATTCTCCAACTCTCCTAATTCAAGAAGGCGGGGCCAGCGCGAGGAAGCGTCGCAGCAGCATACATCCCTGGCAGCGCGCGGATCCGCTGCAGATAAGCAGCAAAGAACTCTGTGCCAGAAAATGATGACTGGAGCGGAGAACAGCAGCATAGCGGCAGGATGACACGGTGCCATGCAGCTTTCCTGTTCAGGTAGACTGCGGCAGGCCCGAAGGGGAGGGGGGCCCGAGGGAAAGAAGGCTGCAGCATGCATGTCTGAGTGGTGTTTGGGGAAAGGGAGGGAAAAAAACCTGCAGCATGCTGGCGGGTGGTAGGTTTGTGTGTGTGTGTGTGTGTGTATGTGTGTGCTGGTGGGGGGGGGCAGGGAGAGACAGGAGCACTGTTGGGATGAGGGACTGAGACAGTAGGGGAGGGACGGAGAGATGCTGCAAGGGAAAAGAGAGGGAGGAATGGTTGGATATGGGTGGGATGGGGAGAGGGAGGGAAAGGCATGAGAGAAAAACGTGTTGGACATGAAAGTGGAAGGGAGGGAGAGATGAGAGGGGAAATGTTGAACATGGCATTGAGGTGAGGGAAAGGAAGGATGGAAGATGGTGGGAGGGGGAGAGAGATGTTAAACCAGGGGCTCAAGGCAGGGAGCGGGGAGAAAGTTGGACATGAAGAAGTGGAGAAGAGAGAGGAAAGGGAGAGATGCACAAGCGGGGAGGGGAGAAAGAGGGAAGATGGATCCAGGAAGAGAAGATAGACATGGATGGTAGGAAGAGAAAGGGAAAATGCTGGACAATGGGGGAGGGAGAGAGATGGAACAGGAAGAGTAAAAGGTATAGGGAAATAGGCTATGAGGTGAGGAGGGTAGAAAGAGGGAACAGAGGCTTGGCTGGGAGGGGGGGGGGAGAGAGGAAATTTTGTGCCCACCCACATTGTGCTCAGGCCCACCCAAAATTGGCTGTCTGGCTACGCCACTGGCTAAAATGAAAATAAAATGATTTTTTTTCTACCTTTGTTGTCTGGTGACTTTGTTTTTCTATCCATATTGTCCCAGTCTCTGATTGTGCTGCTCTTATCTGTTCTCTTAACTCCGTTTCCAGGGCTTCCTTTCCATTTATTTCTTACTTTCCTCCTTTCTTCTTCATTTCTTGCCCTGCATCCAATAAGTAAAAGCTGTCCTCCTCCAGGGAATGACTGGAGGAGGTATAAACGCGGATCCAGTTTTTGCCTTTTCTCCATCCATGTGAATTTTTCTCCTCTTCCCTTTCCTTCATCTCCATCCATGTGCATCTTCTTCTCCTCCTCCACCATGTCACTCTCTCTCTTCCCTCCCCTGTATCCAATAAAGCAATAATTCTCCTCACCTCTCCTCCTCCAGGTCCAGCATTTCTCCTCTCCTCACCAGCCCCTCCATCCATCCATGTCCAGCAATTCTCCTCTATCTCCTGCTCTCCCTCTCCATCCACTTCCTACATTTCTTCTCTCTTCCCTGCTCTCCCATCCATGTGCATCTCCTTCCTCTTTTCCCTCCCCTCATCCATGTTCAGCATGTCTCTCTCCCCTGCCCTCCATGTCCAGCGATTCTCTGTCCCGTCCCCCCTGCCATCCATGCCCAGCGATTCTTCTCTGCCCCTGCGATCCATGTCCAATGATTCTCTCTTCCCTGCCCTCCCCTCCCATCCATGTCCAGCGATTCTCTCATCCCTGCCCTTCCATCCACATCCAGCAATTCTCTCATCCATGCCCTCCCCCCTCCACGTCCAGCGATTCTCTCATCCCCCCTCCCTCCCATCCATGTCCAGCGATTCTCTCATCCCTGCCTTCCATCCACATCCAGCAATTCTCATCCATGCCCTCCCCTCCATCCACGTCCAGCGATCTCTCATCCCTGCCTCCCTCCATGTCCAGCAATTCTCTCTTCTCATCCCTGCCCTTCCTTCCCATAGATGTCTAGCAGTTCTCTCTTCCGTGTCCTCCCCTCCCATGTCCAGCAATTCTCTCTTCCCTTCCCTCCCCTCCTCCCATATCCAGCAATTCTCTCTTTCCTTCCTGCCCTCCCCATGCCCAGTAATTCTCTGTTCCCCTGATCTCCCTCCCAGTGATGTCTCAGCACTTCTTTGTTTCCCTCCCATCCAGCGATGTCCAGCAATTCTTTGTTCCCTCCCCTCCAGCAAGTCCAGCAATTCTCCGTTCTCTGCTCTCCCCTCCCCTCCAGCGATGTCCAGCAATTCTCTGTTCCCTGTCCTCCCCTCTCCCATGTCAAGCAATTCTCGGACTCAGCAGTGTGAACGATGCAGGCAGCGATTGAAAGAGGCTGTCTGCATCGGAGCTTCCTTCTGCGAATCCCGCCTATGTAGAAACAGGAAGTTGTAAACAAACGTAGGCGGGACCTCGCAAGGGAAGCTCCGACGCAGACAGCCTCTTTCAATTGCTGCCTGCATCGTTCGCGCCTCTGAGTCTTTTTTAAAATAAGTGCAGGACTCGCTGGAAGGGTCGCCGGGGGACAAAAAAAGTGCCAGTACGCCGTACCGTTGCGTACCGCCACAAAAAAGCACTGCTTATACTGACGTATGAGCAGGTGTAAAGTCAGACTTGAACTTCTTCTCCATACGTGTATATTCCCTTGTAGAATGAGAAATGTGCATGCAGATTTATTTTATTCCCACCCCAAGCCACACACAAACAATCCCTCCTTGAAATCCCTCAAAGAGTGTTCCATGCGAAAAAAAAGCAGCTTTCTGAAATCAGTCTTCACATTTGTATACTTTATTCCTGTGTAATACTAATACTTTCATATGGAAATCATGAATAGGGCTCCCTAAAATAAACCCCCTATGTCTACTCAAGAATATTGTCTTGTTATTTTTTCCAGGTTATCACAAAGATGACTCACAATTCAGATTCTAATAAAATCAAGTATTAGAGTGCTATTAAAAGGCCTCCAATGACTTTGAAATACCATGACAAATCTTCCTGTTTATCTCTCATCTGGCATGTCAGGCAAATTCTGAGCTAACTCTAAAAGAATATTAGCATCAAAGAAAGCTGGGAAAATCCAAGTGGAATTACAAAATTAAATACTGATGAAACACAGTCCATATAAAATCCCAATTGAAATCAGTTTGATTGGAGGTGTGCACAATCATAACTCATTTACACATTCCTAATTAGCATGCCAATATATAGCCTCTGGCACATTTGACATTAGTTCAAATAAAAAAAAATAGAAAAAAAGCAGACCAAGAAAAGGTAATATGCAACTTTGTTTTCTCAATTCTGTCTGAGCAATTAATTGCACCTGATTCATGTAACAGCACAAAGACTGGCATAATAGCTACAATCAAAGCCGCCACCCTAGGAGTTAAAATTGTTCAAAATATTTCCAGATATTTTGGCATAAGTCAAATATATTGTGTCCATCAATATAATTATGATTATTTATTTATTAATGTTCCTCATTTTAAGCAAATGCAAGTAACTTCAGCACTGAGATGTATTGGAAAAACTGATCCTGCAATGATTTTTTCTGCTTTCTTAATATAAGGTAGAGCACAGCTCGATATTCAGAGTACCATTAAATACTCATGAAGAACTTAAAAAAAAAGTATTCTTAATTGATACCAATCATCCGAGTGAACTGTAAGTTAATTTTAAAGGCAATTATAGAGACAAGCCTTACAAACCAGAAAGTGATCATGAAAAGATTTGGATCAGGCGTTAAGAACCACTATTTTTTTAAAAGTAATTATCATGTCTGGAATTAACTTGCATGCATCAGGTACATTTTCTGCTACTTCAGGATAAAACTAGCAGATAATTAGGATGCAGGAACATTTGTATTCGGCAATAATTCCTCTGAAAGACTGCTATGTGGAAACTGTGCAATGAAAGAAAAAAAAAACATACTATACTCCGATGCACTAAAAAGATATTCAGTCAATTCAAGAGGTTGTTACGTGGATACTGATTGATGCAGCATTCATGACACAAGATGAGTTACATTTTCAGTGGGAACAGACTTGAAAATGGACAGTGTATGATAAGTTGCATCTAGTAGGCGAGGGCAATCAAGCAATAGATTTTTTTCCCTATAGAACCAAGCTGAATTGTTCAAAGTATCTGCCTTTAGTAACAAAGTTAAACAACAGTCAGTATCAATATAGTCATTCTTGACTTAATTATCCAAGATATTTATGTTGAAATCGTAATGCAAAGCATAGAACTGGTATATATCTATAATGATATTTGTTTTTGCACAACAGTATGTAAATGATAGAAAATATAATAAATCACATCCATTTGCCAGTCAAATATTTCTAGAAACAAGCTGTTCCATGTAGCCCCATAAGAACCAGAGTATACATTTAATAGTACAGTCTTCCTCACACTGTTTCCACTACTGTGCCTGTTACAGTGTAGATGAATAGTCAAGATCAATGAAATCATTTTTTGACATCACAGTTGTGTCAAGATGAAAATGGAGAGATGGCAGCTGAAGGTGAGCAGTTCAGATGAGTGTTAAGATTGGACAATACTACCCATTCTCCACCTTCTTCACCTCACCAGCTATTTTGTCATTTACCCTGCCCTCTGCTCATGAGACTCAAAATTTTCCTTTTCATTCAGCTATCTCCATGGTGATGTCTGGCTGACATATTCCCTTCCCTGTAGGTTTCAATCTTTTCTTCCACCTCTGTCATACTCTTTCTTCTTATGTGGTACATTGTATCTGCCCATTCACTCCACTGTTTCTCTGGATAGCTTTCCTTCTTTCTGAACCATCTTCCATTTCCCTCTTTCAGGTGGATTTTTTTTTAATTTTATGCTGATGTCCCTCTTATGTCTCAAAGTTATTTACATGCACTGCCCTGATCTAGGTCCTTTTGTCCTACTGTTCTCTTTCATACTTCTCTACCTTAGGGCTCTGTTTACTAAGCCATGTTAGTGGCTTCCATGCTGCATTGCCGACACAGCCCATTCAAAGTAAACAGGCTGTGTCGGCACTAGCTAGCAGCTTAGTAACCAGAGCAGTAGTTCTTCTCCTCTTGGATCACCAATAACTTTCACACTTAATCATTACTCCCCATATTCTTATCCAGTCACCACCAACGCATTTAGGAATTGCCAGGCTGTTGAAACTTGCACTCTCTTTATGACTATCACATATATGTTGCATAAATAAATATATACAGAAATAGAATATCATTTCCCATCTACTACATTGCCGCATTGAGCCTGCCATGAGTGGGAAAGCGCGGGGTACAAATGTAACAAAAATAAAAATAAATAAAATAAATAAATTATCTGAATCTGTCCATGATACAATCTGTTTTTATAACTATATACTCTCCTCTGCTTTAGACATTCTTGCTCCTCTCCTCCCATATTCTAAAGGGCATATCAAACCCCAGATGTGATTCACCTGTAGATTTTTTTTCCCTTACATTCCTATGCCCAGTCTGCAGAGGTTTTATGGCTAAAATCACATGTTCATACCAACTTCATCATTTTAAATTCATGCTGACCTCCTTCCAGTATTGCACCCCTCCAGGCAAGAGTACTATGTCCATATGACACAAATATGATACACCAAAAAGAGCATGAAACATGCAGTTTGCTAACAATATGGCTAACCCAGACTGTGGGGAGCTATGAAAGATCTCAAAATGTAAACACATGAGGCCTCAACACTCAAAGAGTAATGGTCTGATCAAATGTGTCACACTATCCCTAAAGGGGTTCCCAGATATTATCATTGGCCCCACTAAATTATCTGTCTCCAGAAAAAAAGAGAGCAACAGCAAAACCTACAGAAATGAAAAGTTGCTAACTAAAAAAAGCAGAGAAAAATAGCCAAACTAACACAGTCTGTTTTAGTCATCAAAAAACAAAAATATCCACATCAAATCCCCCCAAGTCTAACACATACCACTGGTAGTTCATGACTTCTATCAAACTAAAGTCCCACAAGTATTTAGCTTGACTGAAGAGGTTTCCTTTCCCAATATCAGCCTCTCAAATTGCTACTATTCCACTGCATAAATGAACTCTCTTCAAGAGCTGCAGAACACAAACAAATTCCAGCTGTCCAAAAGCCTGAAAAGGGCCACTTGTTTCATGAACCCGCTGTTTCAGGAGGTGGAACCAGAGCTTAAAAGATTGTCCAAAATTGCCGCCAGCTTTTACACCAAACACTCACAGGAATAGCCAATCACAGACAAGTCAATCTTAAGATAGTAATGTTCAATAGAAAGCTTGCCACTCCACAGCCATATTCAAACCCATAGATTCAACAGTATAAGAGAAAAGACAGCATTGTTAGGCAATGCTGAACAGACGTGTACAGTCAATGCCTGCAAACGGCAAAAGACAGATGTAGATTCAGCAACTCCAGTATTAGGGAACTAAGTAAGGTCAATCCCGAATGGATCTCTATGGTCTGTGCCCTGCAAATGGCAAAAGGCAGATGAAGATGAAGTCTGCAGATTTATTTATTTATTTATTCAGAGACTTGAAATACCACCTTTAACTGCCAGACAGAGCAAGGTGGTTTACAAAAATAATAACAAAACCATAAGGCAAAGAAATACAATACTGGACAGGAAAGGTAAGCAAGCCCACAAGTAGGAGATAACATTTTATTTAAAAGTAGACATACAATTTCTCTCTCTCTCTCAGGTACTGGTACCCTGCAAGCCATTCCAATCACCAGAGTAGGGTTGCTCAAATGGCCAGGTATTAAGCATCACCTTCAATTTTTTTATATTTAGTTCACTGTGTACAGGTAAAGGCATAGAATTCCAAAGATAAGGGACTGCAATAAAAAAGAATGCACAACAATGAGTTGTCTCTAATTGTGCAAAACGAGGCCCTGCTAAAGTCATTTATAGAGCGTAACACTTGAGGTGACAGAATGTGGAATAGTCAAAGAGGCCAGGTATAGAGGAGTACCTTGCTGGAAAGCCTTGAAACCTAATAATAAAGCTTTTAACTGGATACAATATTGAATAGGCAACCAGTGATGCTCTTATAAAGCAGGCGTAATATGATCAAATTTACGTAAATTGCAAAGTAAACGGATAGCTGTGTTTTGAAGTGTCTGATACCTAGCAAGCAGAATTTTAGTAATCCCTAAAAAGATAATGTTACAGTAGTCCATGCAAGTCATAAAAAGGGACAAAATAAGTGAATGGAATGTATCAAGGTTAAAAAAAACAGGCAAACCGATCTCAGTTAGCATAGCACAAAGAATTGGGATTGCATAGAGCAGCAACCTACTTTACTACTACTACTTATCACTTCTATAGTGCTACAAAGCATATGCAGCACTGTACACCATACATGAAAAGAGTCATAATACATAAGTAATGCCACACTGGGAAAGACCAAGGGTCCATCGAGCCCAGCATCCTGTCCACGACAGCGGTCAATCCAGGCCAGGGCACCTGGCAAGCTTCCCAAACGTACAAACATTCTATACATGTTATTCCTGGAATTGTGGATTTTTCCCAAATCCATTAGTAGCGGTTTATGGACTTGTCCTTTAGGAAACCGTCCAACCCCTTTTTAAACTCTGCTAAGCTAATTGCCTCCACCACGTTCTCTGGCAACAAATTTCAGAGTTTAATTATGCGTTGGGTGAAGAAATATTTTCTCCGATTTGTTTTAAATTTACTACACTGTAGTTTTGTCGCATGCCCCCTAGTCCTAGTATTTTTGGAAAGCGTGAACAGACGCTTCACATCCACCTGTTCCATTCCACTCATTATTTTATATACCTCTATCATGTCTCCCCTCAGCCATCTCTTCTCCAAGCTGAAAATCCCTAGCCTCCTTAGTCTTTCTTCATAGGGAAGTCGTCCCATCCCCGCTATCATTTTTAGGTCGCCCTTCCCTGCACCTTTTCCCAATTCTACTATATCTTTCTTGAGATGCGTCGACCAGAATTGAACACAATACTCAAGGTACGGTCGCACCATGAGCATACAATGGCATTATAACATCCTCAACACCTGTTTTCCATACCTTTCCTAATAATACCCAACATTCTGTTCGCTTTCCTAGCCGCAGTAGCACACTGAGCAGAAGGTTTCAGTGTATTATCGACGACGACACCATGATCCCTTTCTTGGTCCGTAACTCCTAACGTGGAACCTGCATGATGTAGCTATAATTCAGGTTCTTTTTTCCCATATGCATCACCTTGCACTTGCTCACATTAAACAACATCTGCCATTTAGCCGCCCAGTCTCCCAGTCTCGTAAGGTCCTCTTGTAATTTTTCACAATCCTGTCGCGAGTTAACGACTTTGAATAACCTTGTGTCATCAGAAAATTTAATTACCTCGCTAGTTACTCCCATCTCTAAATCATTTATAAATATATTAAAAAGCAGTAGTCCTAGCACAGACCCCTGAGGAACCCCACTAACTACCCTTCTCCATTGTGAATACTGCCCATTTAACCCCACTCTCTGTTTCCTATCCTTCAACCAGTTTTTAATCCACAATAGGACATTTTCTCCTATCCATGACCCCTCCAATTTCCTCTGTTCCCTTTCATGAGGTGCCTTGTCAAACGCCTTTTGAAAATCCAGAATATCAACCGGCTCCCCTTTGTCCACATGTTTGTTTACTCCTTCAAAGAATTGAAGTAAATTGGTCAGGCAAGATTTCCCTGCTCAAAGAGCTCATAATCTAAATAGTACAGACAAACAGACAGAACAACTAAGAGGTAAGGGAATTGAAGAGGTGGGGATAAAAGCGTACAGGACAAGTTAAAAGCAGCGTTAAAGAGGTGGGCTTTTAGCCTGGATTTGAAAACGGCCAAAGACGGAGCTATACGTACAAGCTCGGGAAGTCTATTCCAGGCGTGAGGTGCAGCGAGATAAAAGGAACGGAGTCTGGAATTAGCAGTAGAGGAGAAGGGGACAGACAAGAGACATTTATCCACAGAACAGAGTACTTGAGGGGGGCATAGGGAGAGACAAGAGTGGAGAGGTACTGGGGAGTGGTACAGTGAATGTACTTATAGGTCAGTAAGAGAAGTTTGAATTGAATGTGGAAATGGATAGGGAGCCAGTGAAGTGACTTGAGGAGAGGGCTAATGTGAGCATAGCAATTCTGGCTGAAAATGAGTCGTGGAGCAGAGTTTTGGACTGTTCAAACCTGTGGTTTGAAAGAGAAAGTGGAGTCCAAAAGAACTCCTAAATACTTGAAACTATGAACTGGAGAAATATGGGTACCAAATAGCAGAACTGGAGCAGTAGGGGTAGTATAATGACAAGTTAACCATCAGGCAACTGTTTTGCTATTATTTAACACAAGGCGGTGATCTGCAAGCCACTGTGCAACAACATGCAAGCATTGTTGAAGACATAACAAATTCATGGTTGAGAGGTGAACTTTAAAAAGTAAAAGAATATCATCTGCATAGATATGAAAGGAGATACATGATTCTTGAATAAGGGTTGCAAGTGGGCTAATGATAATATTAAAAACAAGGGGTGAAAAAATTGACCCCTGTGGGACACTGCATGTTAGAGATTTAGCCAAAGAGGTGGACTGATCAACAGTGACATGAAAGGAATGACCTGTGAGAAAAGACTGGAACCATTGAAAGACAGTGCCAGTGATCCCCAGTGATGAAAGTTGTGAGAGCAACAAAGAATGATCCACTAGGTTGAAAGCTGCAGAGAGGTCATGAGAAACAGCTAAAGTGAAATAATGATTATCAAGGTCAGACCGTACTTCACTTAAAATAGAAGCTAGAATTGTCTCTGTACTACAGGCAATCCTAAAGCCCAATTGATAGGAATGCAAAACGTGTTTTTTTCAACAAATTGATTTAGTTGCAGAAGAACAACCTTCTCAACTAAGAAAGAAAGCACAAGTTACAAACCAGCCTATAATTAGCAGGTAGAGAGGGATCCAAAGTGGAGTTTTTTCAAAATGGGTCTTACTGATGCTATTTCCAGTCAGAAGAAACGACACCATATTTTAGACTAGAATTTCTAATAGATAACAGAGGAGAGAAAAAAAAGACACAAATTTGGCAATTTTATCCAAGCCAAGGGACATGGATCCAATGTACAGGAGGTGGTTCTCGCAGAGATGAATACTTTACCAAAAGAAAATTGTGTTTGTGATTGAAATGTGTCCCACTGTGATCCTAAACCAGGGACTGACACATGTTCACTAGGGTTATTCTGCATTTGATATCGGAGAAAAGAAGGAGCAGGGAAAGAGCCACGCAATTGTTGAATCTTATCATTAAAGAAGTCAGCCATAGAATTTGATGAGGGAAGGTTAGCATGGTTTTGGGTAGCTGAGTCTTTATGAACCAGAGATCTAAAGATACAGTGAAATTCCCGTGTCCATCCATTTCCCAGCATTTCAACTCTCTCCCCTCCTCTCCATCCATGTGCATCTCCTTCATCTGTCTGCCCTCCCCTCCATCCATGTCCAGAACGTCTCTCCTCTTCCCTAAATCCATGTGCATCTCCTCCTCTCTTCCCTCCCCTCCATTCATGTCCAGCCTTCCTACTTCCTCTGTCTTCCCTCCCCTCCATCCATGTCCAGCATTTCTCCTCTCTCCCTTCCCCTCCATCTGTGTGCATCTCCTTCCTCTGTCTTTCCTTCCCTCCAACATTTCTCCTCTCTTCCCTTCCCTCCACTCCATCCATGTGCAGCATTTCTCCTCTCTCCCTTCCCCTCCATCCATGTGTATCTCCTTCCTGTCTTCCCTCTCCTCCATCCAGGTCCAGCATTTCTCCTGCCGTCCCCTCCACCCATCCATGTCCAGCAACTCTCCTCTCTCCCCCATCCTCCCCTCCCATCCATGTCCAGTGATTCTCCTCTCTCCCCTGCCCTCTTCTCCCATCCATGTCCAGCGATTCTCCTCTGCCCTCCCCTAACCATTCATTTCCAGCAATTTCTCCTCTCCCCTACCCTCCTACCCTCCCTTCCATGTCCAACAATTCTCCTTTGCCCCCTATCCTCCCCTCCCATCCATGTGCAGTGACTTGCACCAGCCTCCACCTGCCCCTCTTTTCAGCCCCCGAGTTCCAGGTCCAATACCCAGCACCGGCTCACCTGCCCGCCCTCAGCTCCCCGATAGCCTTCCTTTCCTTCCTGCCACCACCCTGCCTTTAAATATTTTATTTTAGCTTAAGTCACGCGGCAGCACTGAAAGCACCAGACTCGGCTCGCCTCCAGTCTTCCCTTCCATCTCAATGTCTCGCCCTTGCGGAAACAGGAAACACATCAGAACGAAGAAGATAGGACACTGAGAGGGAAGGGAAGGCTGGAGGTGAGCCGAGCCTGCTGCTTTCAGTGCCGCCACATGACTTGAGCTAAAATAAAATATTTAAAGGCAGGGCGGCGGCAGGAAGGAAAGGAAAGCTATTGGGGAGCTGAGGTCGGGCAGGTGAGCCAGCGCTGGGAGTCTGTGACCCTGCAGCTAGTGGGGTGGGGGGAGGAGAGGCAAGCCAGCTCGCACTTGGAGAAAAAACGGCTTGCAAGATGCCAAACAATTTAACAACTGGCTCTTGCGAGCCGGTGCAAGCCAGCTTCAGCACACCACTGCCTACACCATTCTTTACCCCTTGCTACCTTTTTATTTTTCTAAAATCACAGAGGAGGAAACAGTGCATCTTCTCTTTTCCCACAAACTCACTATATATTCTTTTGATTCCGGTCCCACCCAGCTGCTCATCTCTATCAACCCTGCAGGTTTCACTTTCATCTGTGATCTCCTCAATCTATTACTTTACATTGAAACATTTCCTGCTATCATGAACTCACAATTTCTATAAAAGTTACTAAAAACTGCATGTGCAAATTTGGGCATGCACCCAATCTGCACATGTAATTTAATTGAATAATAACCTAATTAGCACTGATAATTGGCTTGTTAACAAGCAATTGACACTAATAAGATTAATTAAAAATTACATTGGTAAATTTAAGTGCAAGATTTGTGCCTAAATTTTATATGCAAGTTCAAAAAGGGCATACGGAAATGGGACGGTCATGGGTGGAACGGAGCATTCCTAAATTTTACAAGCATGGTTATAGAATATTGAGGATACATGCTTAATTTAGGAATGATGATTTGCATCATGTTTCAGTTGGTACAAATGGTTTAGGCACGATTCCCGGCCATAAGCTCTATTCTGTAAACCACGCTTAACTTTAACAGTGGTTTATAGAATAGTGCTTTTCTCAGTGCCAATTTATTTTGGTGCCATATATAGAATTCACCCAAAAAGATGCTGTGATAACATCACTTCTCTACTACTACTGCTACCACTACTTATCATTTCTATAGTGCTACTAGACGTACATGTGAATGTGAAAGTGTACTTCTGCGTTTGTGTGCACATTTATTGGGTGCTGATGTGACAGATATAGGTACATTCACAAAATGACTGCAGGAAAGCCCAACTTTGGTCCCTGGGACACCTTCCTCCTCACCAGGCTGATGTTGGGCCAGTGGCTGGTGAAAAGAAGAAACAGTAATTCTGAGCAACCTTGTCAGGCACCATAATAGATAGGCAACTTACTCCAGGAAGGGAAGCAAAAAAAGGGGGCATAAATGCAAAGGAGGGTTAGCCCAAACTGTGCAATTTCCCACGCTAAATGGTGATATAAGTGGAATCACCTCAACAAGTGACAAAATACTGTATGAAATAACATTGGTCCATTTTTGATGTACTTAACCAGGCACTGTCACTGAATACCAGCACTAAATGGCCATCTAAAAACCGTGCAAGAGAGGGGGCATTACAGGGGCAGTGTTGAGAGTTAAGCAGGTGATGGCTGTATTCAGTGCTGACATATGCATAGCTAACCAGGCATGTAGGACCACATAAATAGCAGTCCAAACTTTTCCCGGTTAGCTGTTTGGGTGCTGGCACTGAATACTGACTGACACACACCTATGGGGTTTTGCACAAAATTTGTGCATAGAAAATTCCACCATGTTCCTCCAATGAAAAGTATAAAAGAGAAGTTGCTGATGCCACTAGTTGCCATGCAGAGATGTACTTTTCGGTGAGCTGTGACATTGTGTCAGTAACCAGAAGAAATGGGTGTGCCTAAGCCCTAATTGGTGAAAATTAGAAAGCTAGATAAGTTTCAATCCTGGAAGGAAAGTTAGAAAAAATATATATGGGAGCTCCTAACTTTGAATTTTGTTTGTTGGTTTCAGCCTCTCGGGCCCTGACCCATATAACAGGGAGAGCCCTCCAGCAAGATGCCTCCAGCCTTTTAGACACAGAAGACACACTTACAACAGTGTTGTACTAATCCGGTTAAAATACCACCACATACAAGATGAAAACCTTGCTCACAAACAACTATTATTAAACATATCACTAAAATGAACAATACAAAATAATAGTCTGCAAACTTCAATAGCAAAGGAGGAAAAAGACCTCAGTGGTAGTTGTGGCTGCATGTCTCTAATACATTCAAGTATGCACGCAAAGGAGCACTAGGCATAGACACCTGCAGCCTCAGTCTGTGGCTAAGCTTGAGAAGAGTTTGCCCCATCTTCAGCAAATACAGAGTGGAAGGAGTTTTGGTATCCTATCCCTGAGGAGGATTTGCCTCCAATGGGAAGGTTACTCTGTTAGCCAACTCTTCAAGTGTCATCCTTTTGCAATATAAGGCGAACATTCTTCACTTGTATTTTCATTTTTTTTTAAACCTCTGTTTTCATGGAATTGAAGATATAGATTTTTCATGACCTGTGCAGTGTTATACAGGACAGCTCGAAGAAGCTTTTGGCCATGAAATAAGAGGCTGTGGGATTAGGAGTCCATTATGTTTTCTTGTAAAGATTTGCAGCTGAATCTGATATTAAGTATGGGGTCAGCACTCAGCAGTGATTATCCAAGTAGGACTGACTCCTACCAGGATAAGTGGCACTCATTAGGGTCATAACAATAAAAAAAAAACCCCAGGAATGAAAGACACCAATTAATTAAAAGGAGGGAAGCCCTCAGATGTTTAACACATCCTTATCACAATGTAACTGACAGTTAAGAGGGTGAATTTATTGCACTTCATTCATCAGTCTTATCTTATATGTGGAGAAAGCAATATAAATGCAATTAAATGCAATTAATGTGTTATTACTGTAATTCTAAATTCTAAGTCCAATGCTTTTATATCATTATACAGTATGTCAGTAACGATGTTCAAACATTTTCAATCTGGAATAGACACTAGTAAGCCAGCAATATTAAAAATAAAAAAGGTTACTTACCTGCTCAAAAAATCTTGCTGCGTCTGTTGCCGCATCTATTGCAAGCCACAAGTTTTGATTGTTATATTTGTCATTTACCAGTGAATTGATGGGATCTTTTTTTGTGTGTGTTTAGAGTTTGGGTTACTCATTAGGGTCATCCACTGATTTTCAAATAATGCCTGATCACTCTGTTGGGGCAGAACTAATGTAGATCAGAAAGCTAACTGGGTACCGGCAATATTCAGCTATATTGCTTTCCTAACATATCCAGATAGATATCTGGGTACTGGAGCTGAATTTCAGCAGTACCCTGTGACTGCCTTAAATATGGATATTCAGCACTTGTATATGGGTAGAAATTGAAATATCACAATGTTTTAAGTCATTGTTAAGTGCTGTGTCCAACTTTAGATCTTAAAGAGCACAATTCTATTATGCATCATAAAAGTACAGAATATCTGAACTTTTACATGCAAGTGTACACTTACATATGTGAGAGCAAAGTCGCTAAGCAGTATTCTGAAAGGCAACCTGTAAGTGGTATAGGGTGGATTCTATATACGGGCCTAAAAAAATAAGCACATAAAAACATATTTAAGCGGTATTCTATAAGCCATGGCTAAAGTTTGGCGCAGTTTACAAAATACTGTTTAAGTGTATAGGTTATGTATAAATTTAGGCGCAGCCATTTGCATCAATGAAAATGTGGTGCAAATACTTACACCAAAATTTACATGTGGCGCACCATTATTCTGTTATTTTGCATATAATTCAAAACTGTACCTCTGAAATACCCTGAAATGCCCATGACCCTCCCATTTCTGTGTCCCCTTTTTCGGGTCACACATGAATTTTAGGCATGGATCCCATGCCTACATGTACGTGGGTAAGTTCCAATTAAATCTAATTAGTGCCTATAATTGCTTGATAAAAAGACAAGTATTGTCTTTTTATCAAGCAATTATAGCCACTAATTGCATTGGCACTAATTAAATTGGCACTAATTAGTATTGGCACTAATTGACTCATTTTTCAATTAAATTCCACACACAAATTAGGCATGCACCTAAATTTGCACACAGAATGTTTGACAGTTTTTATAGAATCATGGGGATAACATGTAACTGCAAGGGCTGTTCACTTGGGTGGAGCATGGGAGGGTCATGGGCATTGCTGCCCCTTATGCATGCAACTTACAGAATACAGTAAGTTATGTATGCCCTTGCCTCATTTTTGCAACCACTGGTCAGGAGAGATCAACCACTGGATGTGGAGTAACACTCAATTCCTACAGAAAAGTTGGTGTACACTCTTACTGTCCTTCCAATTCTATATGCAGGGCAATGGAAGAAGTCAAACGTTTGACCTCCCGACATAGTCGAGTGGCCAATTTTCTGCAATTATCTTTGGAATTGAAGTTGTCTTAGCATATGGTTTCCTTGCAACTTTTTCCATTGTTCTGCATATACAATTGGATGGACAGTAACAAATAGTGTACATCAACTTTTCAGACTCCTGAGGCACGTGCCTAAGCACCAAAACATGATCTCTGGGTTGAGCCCTTTGGAGTATTTTCAATAAATCTCATGTATAAGAACTTCTGCTTTACCCTTACTTTTTTTGGATGAGCCTACCTACCCTACGTTTTGGTTTGTGCAACCACTGTTCACCAGGTCTATGGATGATGTAACTTCAGATGCATAAATGTAAAATGCATCGATACTGGTCTATTTTATAATGGAATCTGGGCTCCTAGATGCCCTTATAGAATAGGTTTTCACTGCATGGCATTGTGGTGCCTAAAAAGAGGCATCTAACTGTAGAATTGCCCTCAAGAGATTTGAACATCTTGAGTCTGAGGGTTTATGAACATGGTTGATGGACTCAGTGTAGTGTGGGATTTTTATGTTCACTGACAGCAGTTTTCACCAGGAGTTTGCTTTATAAGTTTAATTCCTTGTTTATTTTCCCCCTGTATTTCTAGTTTCCATCTATCAACTCTGAAGTATAAATTATTTCTTTAATAACATATTTTTCTTTGGTGATGACTCATTAGTCACCATCCAGAAACCTGGATTTGTGATTATTTTTCCTTATTTTTTTTGTTTTGTTACTTATGTTCATCACTTTGCATTTCTCCACTTAAATTTCAGCTGCCATCTAGGCACCCAGTCTCTTAGCCTCACAAAATCTTTCTTCACATTCTTGAAGTCCTCTGCCATTTTAAAGGTGGCCCACAGTTAGACTGTGGCTAATAGCGTAGAGCAGCCTGCAGTAGTGCAACATTAAGGAAATAGGAGAGGTTGCGGAACAAGGAATGGGGGTTGGGAGCTTAGTTGTAAGGACAAGTGAATGAAATTAGTTCACTGAAGCTGTTGCTATGGTGGGGATTAGTATGGTAACTTGTGTAACAGATGGGAATTGGTTTACAGGTAAGGTGGGCAGGAGAATACATAGAGGGGCATTTTTTATATGACACCTAATTCCAACTTTGGGCATTTTGCTCAAAATGTCCACAGTTCAAGTGGAGAGTACAGCCATTTTTGAAATAGAGAAATGTCAATTTTTGTTTTTCAAAAATGGCTATTATCGAGATGTTTTGTGCTCAAAATGTTTATCTTTTTGGTCCATTAAAAAAAAAAAAATCCAAGTGAAAAACAGAGAAAAATCAAACCATTGGGATGTAGGAGGGGCCAGCATTTTTAGTAGACTGGTCCCCCAGACATCCCAAAAGAACAGTGGGGTGCCCTAGGGATACTGCATTGGACATCATATAAATGCTCCCAGTTATGCATCTCACCGTTGCTCCCTTATCTTGCCTGCTGAGCCCTCCAAAACCCACCAAAAACCTACTGCCCCCAACTGTATACCACTACAATATCTCTTATGGTTGAAGGGGGCACCTATATGTGGGCACAGTAAGTTTCTGCTGAGTTTGGGAGGGCTCACAGTTTCTACCACAAGTGTAACAGTTAAGGGGAGGTATGGGCCTAGGTCCACCTGTCTACAGTGCACTGCACTGACCACTAGACTACTCCAGAGACCTGGCCATAACATCTGAAGATGTCATAGAGGCTGGTAAGTCACCCAAGAATGATCCTCCCAACTGCCCAACATCAACAAATCATAAGTCCAGTGCATACAAGCACCAACTAATTGCCCAAAAGAAAAAAATCATTCTGCTAAAGCTCATAAAGGTGAGAGCACTCCACGAAGGTATGAATCCAAGTTCCCCTCCTCATCTTATACCACAGACAACACTCATCCGTCCTCAATTGCTTAGGCAGCCATGCACTTTGGTAATATAAGCTCTATGAATAACCTTAGAGTGTATCTTGAAAAGAAGCATTAGCAAGTAATTTAAAATCTGTCGCCCACACTTTACCCAATTCAGGCCCTGTAATGTCCAAGGCCAGGTCCTCAGACCACTCCTGAGCTGCCCCATCCAAAAGGGTGTCTGATTTATAAAATTGCCCCTCCCCATACCACCAAGAAACTGCATTAAAATGCCAAGGCAAGGCCTGAAAGTCCTCATCCTCCTCCGTGATTCAGAGGTCGTCCACCTTCTCCTGCTTACCCCGCAAGTTAAAGAAATAGTGATACACCTGCAAGTATAAGAAAAAATGTGTCTTAGGAAGATGCCATTTTCTAACTGGAGAGATCACCTAGCCGAGTACATCTGTGTGACTTCCAAACCTGAAACCCTCCTGGACCAAGACTTGACTGAAAACTGGGGTTCGAAGTAAGGACTGAAAAGTGGGACAATTTGGGGGAGCCGCACCAAAAAACACCACCACCAGTTCCACGCCTTATGAAGAGGAATGACAACGAAAGAAACACCCAGCACCAACCACCCTTACCACTGCTATAAAGCAAGGTCAGGAGGTCACATCCATTAGTCAAGATACTGTGAATATTAGAGGGGGAAAAACTTCTGATTGCCACTATATAACTCGTGGACCCAGCGCATGAGTGTGGCTACATTATACAAACAAAAATCAGGGTTTCCAAACTCCCCTTGTCTTGAAGAAGTGCTTATTTAGCAAGACTAATCTGAGCTTCTTTACCCTGCCACAGAAATTGTGGCAATATACTCTTAAACCAGCTCTCATCCTTGCAGGTAAGTCAGAAAGGAAACATCTGAAGTGGGTAAAGGAGCTTAGGCAATGCCACCATCTTGAATAAAGCACTACAGCCTAAGAGGGACAAAGGAAGATCTTTCCAATGGTCACAGAGGATCTTAATCTTATCCAAGTACTTCGCATCAGCACAAAAATAAATCCCTTAATATTTAATAACCACCGGGCCCATCGTAACACCATTGGCAACCGTCTTTATCGAAAGAGCTATTACATACAATTTCTGACATCATAATTTATTTTGAGATCAGAAAACATACCAAGATGATCTGCAGTTTGCATCACCACTTTCAAGTCACGGACAGGGTCACACAGAAAAATCAGTCATCAGCAAAACAATGACTTTTTTGCTCTGCATCACCCAGAGATATGCCAGAAATAGCAGCATCCGCACACAATTTGATTGCCTGGGGCCCCAAAGTCAAAATAAAAAGGAGGAGGGACAAAAGGCATCCTGTAGAGTAGTCCAACACAACAAAAAAGGCTCCGTAAGGGTTTCATTTACCAGCAATCACTCTATAGGACAGTGATGGCGGACCTATGGCACGCGTGAGCCCTCTCTGTTGGCACGCGCGCCGCCGGTCGCCTCAGCCCGTTCCAGCCCTCCGTCGTCCCTCCCACCCACCCGGCGTCAAGCATTCCTTCCTCCCTCCCTCCCACCCGGCACCAGCCCGCCCGGCCTCCATCCCTCCCTCCCTCCGAGCACGAAATTTAAAAGTCTTCCCTTGTCCGAGTTAAGGCGGCATCAGCAGCAGCAGCGAAAAGCGTGCTGCTGGTTCGGCGCGCCTTCAGCCTTCCGTCTCTCAAACTCTGATCCCGCTCTAACAGGAAATGAGGGCGGGAACAAAGTTTGAGAGATGGAAGGCTGAAGGCGCGCCGAACCAGCAGCACGCTTTTCGCTGCTGCTGCTGACGCCGCCTTAACTCGGACAAGGGAAGACTTAAATTTCGTGCTCGGAGGGAGGGAGGGATGGAGGCCGGGCGGGCTGGTGCCGGTTGGGAGGGAGGGAGGAATGCTTGACGCCGGGTGGGTGGGTGGCCTGGTGCCTGCTGCCGGGTGGGTGGGATGGAGAGAGGGAGGCCTGCTGCCGCTGCCTGCTGCCGGGTGGGAGGGAGGCCTGGATGGGTGGCCTGGTGCTTGTGTGCGAGGGAGGCCTGGTGCTTGGGTGTGAGGGAGGGAAGCAGGCCTGGTGCTTGGGAGGGAGGCCTGGTGCTTGGGTGGGAGTGTGGCCTGGTGCTTGGGTGGGAGTGCTGGGTGGGTGGGTGGCCTGGTGCTGGGTGGGAGGGAGGCAGGCAGGCCTGGTGCCTGGTGCTGGGTGGGAGGCCTGGTGCTTGGTGCTGGGTGGCAGGCCTGGGTGGGTGGTCTGGTGCTGGGTGGGAGGGAGGGAGGCTTGGTGCTGGGTGGGTGGCCGGCCTGGTGCCTGGTGCTGGGTGGGAGGCCTGGTGCTGGGTGGGTGGGTGTTGGGTTGGTGGCAGGCCTGGTGCTTGGTGCTGGGTGGCAGACCTGGGTGGGTGGGTGGCCTGGTGCTGGGTGGGAGGGAGGGAGGCTTGGTGCTGGGTGGCCTGGTGCTGGGTGGAAGGGAGGCCTGGTGCTGGGTGGGAGGGAGGCCTGCCTGCCTGGTGCTGGGTGGGAGGGAGGCTGGAGGGGAGGGCAGGGGAGAGATAAGTCTGCCTTAGCAGTAATTGTTTTGTGGCACTGCTCTTGGGCATTTCTGGTACTTTATTTGGTTTTTTGGATAAAGCTTTGGGATAAATTCTACAGATAGATTTTACAGAAAACACAGTCCACAGGTTTTGAGTTTAGGTCCACCCCCCTGCCCCTCAACCCACCCACCCCAGGGTTGGCACCTCTTAAATAGTGTCTGTGTGGCCTTCCTAACAACACTATCACACTAATTATATCACACCTATACTACTGCTTATACTGCCTCCCTGCCAGCCTGCCTGCTAGCCCATCAGCCAACCAGCCTGCTTGTCAGGCCATCAACTACCTGCCTGCCTTCAAACAACACATCTACCTACCTGCCTCCCCAGCCTACTTATGGCCCCTTTACACATTCTCTCATTGCCCTGTCCCTTCCTAATCTTTTTCCCCTCCCCCTACCGCTGTCTACCGCTGGAACTCACTGCCCATCCATGTCCTCTCCCGTCCTGCTCACTACTGCAATACCCTACCCACCCCCGCCCCTCACCACCTCTCCTGTCCCCCCCTCCCTCCCAGCTCTCAACCTTCAACACTTCCTTCCTGCCATTAACCCATCCCAATTCCTCCTATGCGCACCCAGTCTTCGTCTCCTTCATCGCCCTACCTCTCCCACCCTCCTCCGCACTCTCTTGCTCCTTCTCCTGCTATCCGCGGGAGATATCAATCCCAATCCAGGTCCCCCACACCTGTCCTTGTCCTATCCATGCAAATGATTCCGGGATGTCTCCAATCTCATCTCTATTCCGCTCCTCCCCCCCTCTTCCCTCCCCTTTTCATATGCCCTGTGGAATGCCCGCTCGGCCTGCAACGAACGTTCCTTCATCCACGATCTCTTCATCTCTCGCTCCCTTCAACTGCTCGCCCTAACCGAAACCTGGATCACCCTTGATGACTCTGCCTCAGTCGCGGCCCTATGCCATGGAGGTTATCTTTTCTCCCACACTCCCCGCCCAGTTGGCCGAGGAGGAGGCGTCGGGTTACTTGTCTCAGCCCTCCTGTAGTTTCCAACCCCTCCTCCTTCCGCAGTCTCACTGCTTCTCATCCTTTGAAGTCCACTCCATCTGTCTATTTTACCCGCTGCCACTCAGAGTTGCAGTCATTTACTGCTCCCCTGATAAATCCCTCTCTTCCTTCCTCACCAACTTCGATGCCTGGCTTTCCGTTTTTCTTGAGCCCTCATCTCCGTCCCTCATTCTTGGGCACTTTAACATACACGCTGATGACCCATCCGACTCTCACGCCTCTCAGTTCCTCACTCTGACATCCTCCTTCAACCTCCAGCTCTGCTCCACCACCCCTACTCACCAAACTGGCCATTGTCTTGACCTCGCCCTCTCCACTACCTGCTCACCCTCCAATTTCTACGCCTCAGCTCTCCCTCTCTCTGATCATCACCTGATCACCTTCACACTGCATCACCCCCCTCAGCCCCGCCCAACATTAACCACTACTTCTACTACTACTACTACTATTTAGCATTTCTATAGTGCTACAAGGCGTATGCAGCGCTGCACAAACATAGAAGAAAGACAGTCCCTGCTCAAAGAGCTTACAATCTAATAGACAAAAATAAATAAAGTAAGCAAATCAAATCAATTAATGTGAACGGGAAGGAAGAGAGGAGGGTAGGTGGAGGCGAGTGGTTACAAGTGGTTACGAGTCAAAAGCAATGTTAAAGAGGTGGGCTTTCAGTCTAGATTTAAAGGTGCCCAAGGATGGGGCAAGACGTAGGGGCTCAGGAAGTTTATTCCAGGCGTAGGGTGCAGCGAGACAGAAAGCGCGAAGTCTGGAGTTGGCTGTAGTGGAGAAGGGAACAGATAAGAAGGATTTATCCATGGAGCGGAGTGCACGGGAAGGGGTGTAGGGAAGGACGAGTGTGGAGAGATACTGGGGAGCAGCAGAGTGAGTACATTTATAGGTTAGTAGAAGAAGTTTGAACAGGATGCGAAAACGGATAGGGAGCCAGTGAAGGGTCTTGAGGAGAGGGGTAGTATGAGTAAAGCGACCCTGGCGGAAGATGAGACGGGCAGCAGAGTTTTGAACCGACTGGAGAGGGGAGAGGTGACTAAGTGGGAGGCCAGCAAGAAGCAGATTGCAGTAGTCTAAACGAGAGGTGACAAGGGTGTGGATGAGGGTTTTGGTAGAGTGCTCCAGGAATCTCCAGGCTATCGACCCTCCCACCCTATCCTCTAGTATTTCTAATCTCCTCCCCTCCATCATGTCCTCCAAGTCTGTCGACAAGGCTGTCTCGCTTACAATGCCACTCTCTCCTCTGCTCTAGACACCCTCGCACCATCCATCCCTCGTCCCACAAGGCGTACTAATCCCCAGCCCTAGCTGACCCCTTGCATCCGATACCTTCGCTCCTGCGCCCGATCTGCTGAACGCCTCTGGAGGAAATTTCGCACCCTTACCGATTTCCTTCATTACAACTTCATGCTGTCCTCCTTCCAGTCCTCCCTATTCCTTGCCAAACAGGACTATTACACCTAATTGACTAATTCTTTCAGCTCCAACCCTCGTCGTCTCTTTGCCACCCTTAACTCCCTCCTCAAAGTACCCTCCACTCGCACACACACCCCCCCCCCCTCACTCTCTCCTTAATCACTGGCTGACTACTTCCGTGAAAAGGTGCAGAAGATCAACCTTCAGTTCACTACCAAGCCTCCTCCTCCTCCTCTTCACCCTTCAACCCACTCCCTCAACCAACCAACCCAGGCCTCCTTCTCCTCTTTTCCTGATATCACTGAAGAGGAAACCGCCCACCTTCTTTCCTCCTCGAAATGCACCACTTGTTCCTCTGATCTCATCCCCACCAACTTACTTAACACCATCTCTCCTACTGTCACCCCCCCCCCCCCCATCTGTCATATCCTCAACCTCTCTCTCTCTCTCCAGTGCAACTGTCCCTGACACCTTCAAGCACGCCTTAGTCACACCACTTCTCAAAAAAACATCACTTGACCCTACCTGTCCCTCCAACTACCGCCCCATCTCCCTCCTACCCTTCCTCTCCAAGTTACTTGAATGTGCCGTTCACAGCTGTTGCCTTGATTTTCTCTCCTCTCATGCCATCCTCGATCCGCTTCTATCCGGTTTTCGCCCTCTACACTCGTCAGAAACGGCACTCGCTAAAGTCTGTAATGACCTGTTCCTTGCCAAATCCAAAGGTCACTACTCCATCCTCATCCTCCTCAACCTATCTGCCGCTTTTGACATTGTCAATCATGATTTACTTCTTACCACACTGTCCTCATTTGGGTTCCAGGGCTCTGTCCTCTCCTGGTTCTCCTCTTATCTCTTCCACCGTACCTTCAGAGTACATTCTCATGGATCTTCCTCCACCCCCATCCCGCTCTCTGTTGGAGTTCCCCAGGGATCTGTCCTTGGACCCCTTCTTTGTTCAATCTACACTTCTTCCCTGGGCTTGCTGATTTCATCTCATGGTTTCCAATATCATCTTTATGCTGACGACACCCAGCTCTATCTCTCCACACCAGACATCACTGCAGAAACCCAGGCCAAAGTATTGGCCTGCTTATCCAACATTGCTGCCTGGATGTCCAACCGCCACCTGAAACTGAACATGGCCAAGACCGAGCTTATCATCTTCCCACCAAAACCCACTTCTCCTCTTCCTCCACTCTCTTTATCAGTTGATAACACCCTCATCCTCCCCGTCTCATCTGCCCGCAACCTCGGAGTCATCTTCGACTCCTCCCTCTCCTTCTCTGCGCATATCCAGCAGATAGCCAAGACCTGTCGCTTCTTTCTCTTTAATATCAGCAAAATTCGCCCTTTCCTCTCTGAGCACACCACCCGAACTTTCGTCCACTCTCTCATTACCTCTCGCCTCGACTACTGCAACCTACTCCTCACTGGCCTCCCACTTAACCATCTATCCCCCCTTCAATCTGTTCAGAACTCTACAGCACGTCTTATATTCCGCCTGGACCGATATGCTCATATCACCCCTCTCCTCAAGACACTTCACTGGCTTCCGATCAGGTACCACATACAGTTCAAGCTTCTCCTTCTTACCTACAAATGCACTCAGTCTGCAGCCCCTCATTACCTCTCTACCTTCATCTCCCCTTACGTTCCCATCTGAAACCTCCGCTCACAGGACAAATCCCTCCTCTCAGTACCCTTCTCCACCACCGCCAACTCCAGGCTCCGCCCTTCCTGCCTCGCCTCACCCTATGCTTGGAATAAACTTCCTGAGCCCTTTCGCCAAGCCCCCTCCCTGCCATCTTCAAATCCTTGCTCAAAGCCCACCTCTTCAATGTCGCCTTCGGCACCTAACCTATTCAGGAAATCTAGACTGCCCCAATTTGATTGCCCCTATTTGACTGACTGTACATTTGTCCTTTAGATTGTAAGCTCCTTGAGCAGGGACTGTCCTTCTATGTTAAACTGTACAGCACTGTGTAACCCTAGTAGTGCTTTAGAAATGTTAAGTAGTAGTAGTAGGAGGGTGGCTGGAGGGCAGGGGAGAGAGGAGGGTGGCTGGACATTTGTGGCTGGAGGGGACAGGATGGTTGCTGGACATGGATGGAGGGCAAGAAATGAAGAAGAAAGGAGAAAAGTAAAGAAATAAATGGAAAGGAAGCCCTGGAAACGGAGTTAAGAGAAAAGATAGAGAGCAGCAGAATCAGTGACTAGGACCAATATGGATAGAAAAACAAAAGCACCAGACAACAAAGGTAGAAAAAAACATTTTATTTTCATTTTAGTGTTTGGAATATGTCCAATTTGAAAATTTACATCTGCTGTCTTATTTTGCACTGGGTAACTGGAGCTGTAACAACTTACAGAAATGATTGATAATGAAAGAAAATAATGTTATTTTTTTCTCCTATACTAGTATAATATTTTCAATGATGTCTGTTTATATGCGCCATGGCTGGTGTAAGGGGGTGTGGCTATCATAGGGGTGGAGTATTATGTGGTGACCCCGCCCATAATGAGTACCGGCACTTTGCGATAAATAATTAGATTTTGGGTTGCTGTTTGGGCACTCGGTCTCTGAAAGGTTCGCCATCACTGCTATAGGACCTGTGTACAATGCCTGAATCCATTGCAAAAAGGTCCTTCCAAGCCCATATCTCTCCAATACCAAATACATATGCAACCCTATCAAAGGCCTTTTCAGTGTCTAAGCTGATCAGAGACCTCCATCCCCTCAACAGTCATTCCCTTCATGCCAACAAGGCGCAGAGAACATTATTGGAGACATAACACCCCAGGACAAACCCAGATTGATCTGTACGAATCAACATAGGAAGTGTCTCATTCAGCTTGGACACCAACACAGATGCCAACAATTTAAGGTCCTAATTAATAAGGAAGAGGGGATGAAAAGATCCCACCTACTCAGGATCTTTACCTGGTTTGGGAAGCAAGACAACATGAGCACTGTTCTGACGGAGCCCCAAAGAGCCCAGCACAACAAACTCTTGACACATAGCTTGCAAGAGCTCCACCACCAAATCTGCAATCATCTCATAATAGTTGCCCCCGAACCCATCATGGCCTGGAGACTTAACAGCCTTCAGATGGCTGATAGCTTGCCTTATTTCCATAATTGTAATGGGGAGGTCTAAATGGAGCCTCTCAGCTGAGGACAATTGTGGGGAGTTAGGTCTGTGAATAACTCCTCCCTAGCAGCATTGTTAGAGGTCTCACAGCTATACAAACACTGATAAAAATCCAAAAAGGCCTGCGTAATGGGGACTTGACCCATTAAAATGGTCCCTCTAGTCCAAATTTCAGTGACAAATTTCTGCACTCTACTCATCCAAACCAAATTGGCCAACAATTTTCCATTGTGACCCCCCATTTATATAATTTATTCTTAGAGGAGGATGTTATACTCAGTGCTTTTTTTGTAGAAAAAAAGGTGCCGGTACTCGTGGGCGGGGTCACCACACATGGCACCGCCCCTATTATAGCCACACCCACATTAGTCACACCCCTTATACCAGCCATGGCGCATATAAACAGACATCATTGAAAATATTAAACTAGTATAGGAGAAAAAATAATGTGATTTCTTTTCATTATAAATAATTTCTGTAAGCTGTTACAGCTCCAGTATACCCAATGCAAAATAAGACAAATTCCAAACACTAAAATGAAAATAAAATGATTTTTTCTACCTTTGTTGTCTGGTGACTTTGTTTTTCTATCCATATTGGTCCCAGTCTCTGATTCTGCTGCTATCTGTTCTCTTAACTCCATTTCCAGGGCTTCCTTTCCATTTATTTCTTTACTTTCTTCCTTTCTTCTTCTTTTGTTGACCTGCATCCATAAGTAAAAGCTGGGTCCTCCTCCATGGAATTGACTGGAGGAGGTATAACATGGATCCAGCTTTTGCCTATTTTCTCCATCCATGTGCAGTTTTTCTCCTCTTCCCTTTCCCTCATCTCCATCCATGTCCATCTTCTTTTTTCTTTCCTCCCCTCCATTCATGTCCAGCACTTCTCCTCTCTCCGCCCCTCTATCCATGTCCAGCATTTCTCATCTCTCTTCCCTCCTCTGTATCCATATAAAGCAATAATTCTCTCTCCCCTCTCCTCCATCCAAGTCAGCATTTCTCCTCTCTCCTAGCCAACTCCTCCATCCATCCATGTCCAGCACTTCTCCTCTCTCCGCCCCTCTATCCCATGTCCAGCATTTCTCATCTCTCTTCCCTCCTCTGTATCCATATAAAGCAATAATTCTCTCTCCCCTCTCCTCCATCCAAGTCAGCATTTCTCCTCTCTCCTAGCCAACTCCTCCATCCATCCATGTCCAGCAATTCTCCTCTATCTCCTGCTCTGCTCTCCATCCATTTCTAGCATTTCTCCTCTCTCCCCTCTCATCCATGTCCAGCAATTCTCTCTTCCCTGTCCTCCCCTCCCTGTCCAGCAATTCTCCTCTCTCCCCTCCATGTCCAGCAATTCTCTCTTCCCTGTCCTCCCCTCCCCATCCAGCGATTCTCCTCTCTCCCCTCCATGTCCAGCAATTCTCTCTTCCCTGCCCTCCCATCCCATGTCCAGCAATTCTTTCTCCCCTGCCCTTCCCTCCCATCCCATGTCCAGCAATTCTCTCTCCCTTGCCCTTCCCTCCCATCCCATGTCCAGCAATTCTCTCTCCCTTGCCCTTCCCTCCCATGTCCAGCAATTCTCTCTTCCCTGCCCTTCCCATGTCCAGCAATTCTCTCTCCCCTGCCCTTCCCTCCCATGTCCAGCAATTCTCTCTCCCTTGCCCTTCCCTCCCATCCCATGTCCAGCAATTCTCTCTCCCCTGCCCTTCCCATGTCCAGCAATTCTCTCTCCCCTGCCCTTCCCTCCCATGTCCAGCAATTCTCTCTCTCTTGCCCTTCCCTCCCATCCCATCAATTCTCTCTCCCCTGCCCTTCCCTCCCATCCCATGTCCAGCAATTCTCTCTCCCCTGCCCTTCCCATGTCCAGCAATTCTCTCTCCCCTGCCCTTCCCTCCCATGTCCAGCAATTCTCTCTCCCCTGCCCTTCCCATGTCCAGCAATTCTCTCTCCCCTGCCCTTCCCATGTCCAGCAATTCTCTCTCCCTTGCCCTTCCCTCCCATCCCATCCCATGTCCAGCAATTCTCTCTCCCCTGCCCTTCCCTCCCATCCCATGTCCAGCAATTCTCTCTCCCTTGCCCTTCCCTCCCATCCCATGTCCAGCAATTCTCTCTCCCCTGCCCTTCCCATGTCCAGCAATTCTCTCTCCCTTGCCCTTCCCTCTCATCCCATG
Organism: Microcaecilia unicolor; assembly: GCF_901765095.1. Lineage (NCBI taxonomy): Eukaryota > Metazoa > Chordata > Amphibia > Gymnophiona > Siphonopidae > Microcaecilia > Microcaecilia unicolor. Next base: position 79,030 of record NW_021963286.1, on the reverse strand, counting down.
TCCAGCAATTCTCTCTCCCCTGCCCTTCCCTCCCATTATTTCCAGCGATTCTCTGCCTCTCCCCTGCCCTCCCATCGACGTGCGATTTTTCCGTCCCTCCCCTGCCCTCACCTCTCCCATATCCAGCGATTCTTCGTCCCCCAGCGTCCTCCTTCACCGCCTGCCAGCCAGCGTCGGATGCCTAAGTGAACGGTGCAGGCAGCGATTGGCTGGCAGCGTCGTAGCTTCCCTCTGCAAGTCCCGCCTACAACTTCCTGTTTACGCATAGGCGGGACTTGCAGAGGGAAGCTACGACGCTGCCAGCCAATCGCTTCGCTGCGTGCACCGTTCGCTTCTGACTCCGACGCTGGCTGGCAGGCGGTGAAGGAGGACGCTGGGGGACGAAGAATCGCTGGATTTGGGAGAGGTGAGGGCAGGGGAGGGACGGAAAAATCGCTGCACGTCGATGGGAGGGCAGGAGAGAGGCGGAGAATCGCTGGAAATAATGGGAGGGGAGGGGAGGAAGAGAAAAAGGTGCCGGTACGCCGTACCGTTGCGTACCGGCACAAAAAAAGCACTGGTTATACTTAGCTTTCTAAGCCAACAAAGAGACCAGTTCCTTCAGCACTGAGATCAGCTCCTCCCTCTCCAAAGCATTAAGCATGACAATATGCAGTTCAAAATGGCTGCCGAGTAGATAGGACGTGATTTTTGAGCTCCTGGCGAATTTACCTTTTTACATTGCAAACACTCCTCAGAATGCCCAAGAGAAGGGGGAAAGCCGCTGCTGCAGCCTCCCAACAACTTGAAACCCCGACTCAAAGAGGACCGATTGATGTGTTTCTCCAGCGGGTCTTGGACACTAGTACACCGGTGAGCGGCTCGCTGTTGACTCCTGCGCATGTTGAAGGTGCGCGGGAATCCCTAGAGCTGGAAATTTCTCTTAGCCCCAATGCTCGAACACCACCTCTTCCTCCTGTGCCTCGTGAGTTCGGTGCTCTATTGGTAGCGTCTTCGATTCCAGTCCCGGAAGTGGAGAAGGAATCAGGCAGAAAGGGGGCAAGTAAAGATCAAAGAGCAGAGCTTACAACGATGGCTGAGACAACCAGGGAGGATCAAAGTGTTCCTAGTATGGCAGGAATTTTCCCGCTGCAACAACAGACGGAGGTAGGAGCTTTTTCCTTTGCACAATTACAAATTAAACCTCCTGAAGTCACGTTAGACTGCCTTTGGACTTTAATAGTAGACTTAGGCAAAGCACTAATTCCCCAAGTACAAAAAGTAAAACAAGATGTTGAAAGGGTGGAAGAACAAGTAAAACAAACGAATATCCAAGTGGAAAAACAAGAGAAAGAAATAAAATAATTACAAGAAGTGCAGCAGACTATGTTAAGGGATTTAACAAACTCAAGAAGGAAAATAGAGACTTTGGAAAATTTCACTAGAAGTAATAATTTACGCTTTATAAATTTTCCTCATCTGAAAGAGATATCCCCTAGGGAGATGTTAAAATTGTATTTCCAGGAAATTTTTCAAATAAAAGAAGAGAATATTCCTCTGTTTGCACAAGCATTTTATCTCCCTCCCAGGAACCAACAAGTTTTGGAAAATCAACCCCTTGATGTAACAGATTTGTTAGAATCTTCTATAACAGATCAAGCAACACCTGCTACTTTGGTAGCAATAGTAGCTTTTCCTTCGGACAAATTTTGGATATTAAAACTATTTTATAAAAATCTTGATAAGATTTTCAAGGGACTTAAGATTAATGCCTATCCTGATGTGTCGAGAGAAACACAAGTGTGCAGGAAAAAATTTATTCAGAAGAAGCAGGAAACGTTACAAATGGGAGCAACTTTCTTTTTAAAATTTCCGTGCAAATGTTTGGTCACCTACCGGTCTGAAAAATTTGTGTTTTACGATCCCTCCCAACTAGAAGCATTTATAACATCTAGAAGGACAGTTGGAGTAACTTCACCAACTATAAATAGTGTTTGAAAAATGAAAAGATTGTCCAAATCACGCCTATCTACCATTTGTGATTTATTTTATTTCCTTAAGTCCTTCAACTATCATTTATATTTTGAACTCCTAAATGTGGACTTATATTGGTTTTGAGGAAGTAGATGGATAATAGATTTTGCTTGATATTGTAACCTCATTTACTGATTTTTCTTATCAATTTTGTGTACTTGCGAAATTGAAATGTAATAAATAAAATAATTAAAAAAAAAAAAAAGCATGACAATATGCCTCTTATGCAATGGTTGATAGAGGATAGTAAGAGTGAGCAACTGATCATCCCTATTCTTCAGAACATGGCTAAGATAAGAAATAATCTGACCTCTCATTACAGCCTTGCCCGCTTCCCAAAAACTGGTGGCACTAAAACCACTCCAGCCCTCCTGCCCTCACCATTAACCTCTAAAAATTCCTGTCAAGCTTTGAACGCAAACTGTTGAGAGTGGCAGTCATGGCACCACACAGGATTCAAGCATCAGATATGGGTTGCTCCAGCATCATTAAATAAGAAACTAGCTCCAAAGCAGAGTGGTTCAATAGAACCGTAGGAACAATGTCGGCCAAGGCGAAAAATGAAAAAAGAGAGTCAGGGACCAAAAAATAATCAATTTGAGTGTGCACATTATGGACCTGAGAATAAAAGGTAAGATCAGTGTCCATAGTCATCAACCATGCATTCTTAGGAAACTCTCCAATGCATACAGAAGATGACTAGTATCTCTCAAAAATGATGATATTGTCTTCACCTCATCTTTAAAACACATCAAGAAACTTAGATAGCAGTTCCAAAATATAATTATTTGTAGAAACTATAGGACGACCAGGTTAGATCATTCAATTGCTTATGAGTGTTTGGTAGAAAGTACATTCTTGGAGTCTTCGGATGATCTATCAAAAACTGATTCTTTTTATGTCAGCATCCCTCTTTTTAAAGCTTCTTGAACCATTTCCCGGATCCTCCATTGTAAAACTATACCAGGATCCATTTCCAGCTTGCAATATACACTCACATCAGACAACTGTCGATAACAGGTTTTTTTTCATATAATTCAAGTGTCTGAATAACTGTAGCTCCTCCTTTATCTGCACACATAGTAGATGATGGCAGAAAAAGACCTGCACGGTCCATCCAGTCTGCCCAACAAGATAAACTCATATGTGCTACTTTTTGTGTAAACCTAACCTTGATTTGTATGTGCCATTTTCAGGGCACAGACCGTAGAAGTCTGCCCAGCACTAGCCCCACCTCCCAACCACGGCTCTGCCACCCAATCTCGGCTAAGCTTCTGAGGATCCATTCCTTCTGAACAGGATTCATTTATGCTTATCCCACACATTTTTGAATTCTGTTACCATTTTCATCTCCATCACCTCCCGCGGGAGGGCATTCCAAGTATCCACCACTCCCTCCGTGAAAAAATACTTCCTGACATTTTTCTTGAGTCTGCCCCCCTTCAACCTCATTTCATGTCCTCTAGTTCTACCGCCTTCCCATCTCCAGAAAAGGTTCGTTTGCAGATTAATATCTTTCAAATATTTGAACGTCTGCATCATATTTGAATATGGTAGAGTCCCAGGAAGTAGCTAGATTCCACATTACCAACCCCCAGGGATAAGGCAGTGGCTTTCCCAAGGTCTACTCTAATATCAGTCTATTAACTTTTTCTGTAGGAACGTCTCAAAACCTTTTTTTTTTTTTCAGGGCTCAGCTACACTAACTGCTCTTACCACAAACTATGGCAACAAATTCCAGAGCAAAAAATATTTTCTATGATTTGTTGTAAAAGTATTACAATATAACTCCATGGCATCACCCCTAATTTTACCCATTCCACTCTACTCAGGCTTTTGTAGACCTCTATCTTTATCTCCCCCTCAGCCATCTCTTGTTCAAGCTGAAGAGCCCTAGCCTCTTTAAAAGGATACGAGCATTTTGGTTGCCTTTCTCCGTACCTTTTCTAATTCAGCGACCAGAATTGCACACAAAATTCAAGGTGAGGTTGCCCCATGGAGTAATACCATAGGCATTATGATACATTTTCACAATGGCGTCTACATTTCATTCCTGGGTGAGGGCTCCTCACCAATATATCAGAAGAGTTTCTGATTAAATGCTTCAAATTGTAATCTAGTCTCATCTAATTTAATATTTCTATACTGCAACAACCATAACAATTCTGTGCAGTTTACAAATAAAAGATACCAGGCATACCTAGGAACATACAGTCAATTCAATTGACAGAAAAACTATTAAAAACAGACATACGTTGAAATATCAGTTTAGATATTTCTCAAACAACCAGGATTTCAGTATTTTTCTAAATGGAGGTAGATTATCAATAGAACTAACAATTGTGGGAAGATCATTCCAAAACTTAAGTCCCATAAAACAGAATGATGACTGAAATAATGTTTTATACCTAACAGATCTAGCAGATGGAAGGTGTAGAAGCAATGTATTTTGCAATGACATAAACTTATATTGACAAGGAAAAACAAGTACCGAAACCTAATACAATCAATGGTCCTAAACCATGCAGATTACTGTAACAGAATCTATGCGAGATGTAAAGTACTACTCACAAAAAAACTCCAGACCGCCCAAAACACAGCAGCCAGATTGATATATGGTAAAGCACGATTCGAAAGTGCTAAACTCCTACGAGAATAGTTGCACTGGCTCCCAATCAAAGAACGGATCATCTTCAAAATCTGCACTTTGGTCCACAAAATTATCTACGGCGTAGTCCCAGGATACATGACAGACCTAATAGATCCACCAACCAGAAACAGAATCAGATCATCACGATCATACCTAACCCTACATTATCCAAACTGTAAAGGACTAAGATGCAAACAACTTACACATCCAGCTTCTCCTACATAAGCACACAACTATGGAACGGACTCCCAAATGCTGTGAGAACAATCTGTGACCACTTAAACTTCAGGAAATCACTCAAAACTCACCACTTCAAAAAGACCTATCCCATCAATCCAACATAAATCCCCACACCCAGCAACACACCATAACTAATGATCGTACTGGACAATTTATAATCTTCATTTCCTTCAACTCTATGATGCCTGATCCACACCTACCTCATCTGACCACAATATAACTTTGTGTCTGCTATCAACCGAATTGGCAAACGCCTCTATGGTACTATGTAAGCCACATTGAGCCTGCAAATAGGTGGGGAAATGTGGGGTACAAATGTAACAAATAAATAAATAAATATTCGGGAGCAGAATTGTGGCGTATTTTGAAAATAATTGTGCAGGTTTTGAAATACAAATATGTTTTGGATGTTACTGAATGCTATTATTCTGTCTCACTGTATTTCAAGTTTGGGCACAGTATAAGCCATCACAAGAAGAACTGCAATGGACTGCATTAGGGGCTTAAAGCCCACTTAGTTATGTTTCAACAAATGAGAGATATGTATGAAACAATATATTTATTTTTATTATTTTGACTTATAAAACCTCTTGTCCCTGAAACATGCTTTGACAACAGAATAATCCATTTGTGTATCTAAAATGAAAATTTCTACAAAAGAGATGAGGTGCAGATGTTATTCTCTGTTTACTTCCATTTAATTTCAGTCTATTCCATCTTTATCTTCCCAAGGCAGATTACAACAGTTAAGATGAATATCCTCACTGAAATTTTGCCGTCTGTATTGTACAGAACATCATAGAAAAATGAGCACAAAATACAGAATTTATAAGTGCTGTTTCTACCAGCTACAATCATTTTTGAAGCTGTTTTAGTGATATTCCATATTTATTTCATATTTATATCTAGATATGGGAAACTTTCAAATAAATTAAAAAGCAATCAAATTAAATTAAAAAAAATTATTTTGTCCTCTTCCATTTAAGGCACCTCCTATCCAACAGAAACAGCATTTATACAGATGGACCAGCATAGACAGTCCCTTATTTCTAATAATCTTTGGCTAGTGTTTTCAATAGCTTCTGCTATTGTTTTGAGTGAACTAAACTTGATAGGAACACCCGAGCAGTCTCCTGTTTTATTCAACCTCCTTGGCTTGATTTTTACCTGTAGTACTGCACTGCCCTTTAGAAACGCAATATTAATTCGGATATAATATATTAATCATGCTAAACTTGCTTTCAAAGCCACGGAGGCGAGAGGTGCCGAATCGAGACTATCTGAGAAACAATCGCTTTTATTACTATGCCCCAATAGCAATTAGTGAATTGCAGTTCCCGAGCCACAGTTTCAGAAGCCTGATTAGTAGAAAACGCTGTGTGAAAGCCTTTCCTTCACTGAAAGGTTATCAATAGAAATCAAACACGGCTACCACACTCCTCTACTTCACTGAAAGGTAATTCATGTAAACCGACGTCTAAAAAAAAAAAAACACACACACACAGAAGTGAAATGAAAAAAGAGAAGTGATTAGGTTTCCAGATCTAAATTTACATAATAAGTTGACAGATGATTTAAAAAAATAAAACTATCTTCAGATTACATTTACTTTAGAATAATTATATTATTTGTGACATTTGAAAAGAAAACATAAAAAATTAGATAGTGCTCACGGGTCTCGAACATCTGTTCGGTGCAACCAATACTTGCAATGCAATGATATAACCGCTGAGCTATAGCTAACCCGGAAGCAAATGTTCTCTGTTGTCTTATGAACTTTTCTAATCATTTTGACAGAAGATTGCATTACTTTCTAAGTGCTTCAGCATTTCAAACAGTTTTCTTACTATAATTGCAAAGGAGTAATTTCATAACACAGTATCCAACATGAAACAGAGCATTTGAAGGTTATCAGCATAACATAAGGACTGTATCTCTGAGATTATGTATACAGAGTAAGGATCAGCTGGAAAATCAGGAATGGACTTTCACAGAGACCATAAAGAATAAATTAGCCTTTTAGAGGCAGATGCAGCAACCAAACGTAAAAAAATCAAAATCGTTAAAGTCCCTAACGATTTTTAAAAAACGAAGAATGCACCAAAAAAAAAAGTCACACATGCTCAGATCGGTATGTCAGAAGGAGGCGGGGCCTAGGCCAGGGAAGAAGAGACGTCATGGAGACTCTACAACCAACACAATAGATCTTCCTGCCCGTGCAGCGCTTCAGAAAGAGGTGAGAGGCGCTGCTCGGGTCGTTAATAGGGAGGGGGGTCTCGGTGGAGGGGGGGAGCGGCGTAGTCGACCTCAGGGGGGGCAGCGGGGGCGGGGCACGGGGCGAAAGAATGACGGGAGGCGGAGTTAGCTCTGCAGAACACAGGAACAGGAAGGGAGGGGGACCGGGGCAGCTAGCATTTTGCTTTTTCGGGGGGGGGGGGGAGCGGCGGAAAGTAGGGAGCAGCGGGGGGGGGCAAGGCCGTCCATACAGGACGCTCCTGATGAGTGCCCTTGCCCCCTCCCGATCCTTTTTTTATTATTTTTTTTTATGTGTTTTCTGACGTCCTTTGGACCAATCACAGCGCTTTTAGCTCTGCTAATGCGCTGGGATTGGCTCAAAGTTTGTTTATTTTTTCACTTAATGATTTTTCCTGGCACAGAGCTGTCCTAACGAGAGGTCCAGACCTCTCGTTAGATTTCCTGCCTTTTTCCTGCGTAAAGGCAATCGGAAAAGGTTAGTGCATGTCGTTTCAATGGGGTTTTCACACTAATTGCTCATTTCCATTCCGTTTTCGTTAGCTGCTGGCTTCCTCGGTAAAAGCCCTTTGATGCATGCAACGGATCAAATTTTCCTCGTTGGAGGGTCATTAAAGGCTCATTTAGCTTTAGTGCATCTGCCTCTTAATTCCCTAAAGGTCTTCCCAATGAGGATCTCTAACTCTCTAAACTCATCAAACAGAATCACATTGTTTTTGGCATCTACCAGCAAGTCTTTTCAGGAGTATCCCAACTGGGAACCAGTTCCCAGAGAATCTACAACAAGCGCCAGATACATACGGGTTGCCCCATCACTAAAATGAAAAACCAGCTACAAAGCAGAGTGGTTCAATAGAATCGTAGTCAGCCAAGGCCAAAAATGAAAAAAGAAAGTCAGAGACCAAAAAATAATACACATTATGGACCTGAGAATAAAAGGTAAAATCAGAGTCCTGGAAATGCAGGACACTCCAAGCATCCAATAGGTTCAGGTGTGAAAGCATACAATTGTTGACTCCCTTACTAAAATAAGCAGAAGAAGGTAGGCGATACAGTTGACAATTCACCAAGGGGTTCACCTTGACATTGAAGTCCCCACCTAGCAACAAAAAAATAACCCTCAAAATGACCTAGCAGCCCTAACAACTTAGAAAATAAAGAGTGGTCATACAAATTAGGAGCATAAATATTAGTGAACTACAATTTAACTCCTGTAACCTCCCCTTCCACAATTATATAGTGGCCCTGAGCATCCAGCATAACCTTATAGGCCACAAAATCAACCCCCTTACATAATAAGATAACACCCCCCCCCCCCCCCCCCCCCCCCACTTTTGTTGTCTTCCATTAAAGGCAGAGGCCCAAATCTCCCCCATCCAATCCCTATGTAATGCTTGTTGGATTATTTGTAGTAAATAATTAGCAGATTTTAGTACACACAGCTTCAGCTTTAGAAATGTTAATTTCTTTCTTCATCTCTCTCTCATTCACCCCTGAATAATTCACTGCTGAGTCACTTTAAAGTTGAAGTAACAAAACATCTGTTTACTCACAGTTTGTAGTTAGATTATAATCAGACAGGCTTATATATACATATTACTATACATTTGTATTATCAGCTCCTTCCATGTGCTTAGATGGTAATGGATGCTCACACCACCATAGATCCTCTCAGGTTAGAAGAGATCATGAGCTCCATGTGCTCCATGTGCTGCATGTGCTGCATCTAACCCCCACAGGAAGTTACATAGCTGTGTGACCTCTCTAAGTAATTCACATCAGAGGTCACAGAGTAATCACAGAGAAATAATAGGTGACAGGCAATGCATGCAAAATACAATTACATTCCAACAAACCCCTTCTCATGCATAACTGTCATGCAATTATTTATTCATACAAAGTCCAAGCTTTATACGCAGATTCACAAAATGTTCTCTGGGTAACGGTTTGGTCATGATGTCAGCTGTCATATCACTTGTGTGACAATAGTGTAGACTGATGACCCCTTCTTTTGCCAACTCTCGCACGTTGTGGTATTTCGTTGCGATGTGCTTGGTGCGTGACTGAACCTTGTCATTCTGTGACAGTCGGATGCAGCTCTGATTATCTTCCATTATCTGGATTGGTCTCTTTTCAGCTATTCCGAAATCCAGCAAAAGTTTTTCAATCCACATCAGTTCTCTGCACGCTTCCGATACAGCCACGTATTCAGCTTCTGTAGAAGACAAACTCACAATACTTTGTTTATGACTGGCCCATGAAATTTGTACATTTCCATACATAAACACATATCCACTTGTGGATTTATAATCAGAATGATCCCCTGCCCAATCTGAATCACAGTAACATATTAGTTTTGGATTACTATTGGCTGAAATCTTTAATTTACAATCAATGGTACCCTTTAAATACCTTACCATCCTTTTAACTGCAGTCCAATCTGATTTGGTAGGTGAGCTGACCCTTCTGCTCAAAATTCCTACTGCATTTGCTATATCAGCCCTGTATGTGGTAGCTAGATATAAAAGCTTACCTATGGCTGATCTATATTGGATGTTATCTGGTAAAGGTTCTCTTACTGTTTCATCCTTCAGAAAATCAGTGATCATGGGAGTGCTTACAACTTGGGCATCTTGCATACCTAAACTTTCAATAAGCTCATTTATTTTCTGCTTCTGGCTTAGAAGATAAGAACCATCATTTTGTTTCTCAATTTCTATACCAAGATAGTATGACACATTTCCAAGTTCTTTTATCTCAACATTGTGGTTTAAACACTTTACAATGTCCTTGTACTCTTGCTCACTTTTGCTTGCAATGAGCAGATCATCAACAAAAGCTAAAATGTATGCATATTGTCCATTTGTGCACCTAGTGTACAAACATTTATCTGCTTCACCTTGCTTAAATCCTAAATTTGTCAATATTTCATGCAATTTATCATTCCAACATTTTGCACTTTGCTTTAATCCATAAAGACCTTTGTTTAATTTACACACTAGCTTTCTTTGTTTTGTATTTATGAAACCTGTTGGTTGTTCCATGTACAAGTCTTCAGTTATATCTCCGTGAAGAAACGCTGTTTTCACATCAATGTGTTTGACTTGCATGCCTTTTGAGACTGCAATGCTCAGAAGTGTTCTTATTGTCGTGTGTTTCACTACAGGTGCAAACACTTCATCAAAATCTTCTCCATATTTTTGAAGATATCCCTTTGCCACTAATCTGGCTTTATACCTTTCCACTTTTCCTTGTGCATTCCTTTTTAACTTGAATACCCATTTGCATCCTATAGCTTTCTTGCCAGGAGGTAATTTTGTAAGAATCCAAGTATTATTTTTATCCAATGCATCAATTTCTTCTTGTGCAGCTTTATGCCATTCAGCAGCTTCTTCTGCTGGCATTTTCTCAATCTCATCCCATGTTAAGGGCTCTTGAGCTTCTGCTGACTTTGTTAGGTAAGACAGTCTTGGGGGTGGAACACCTTTGTTTTCCCTGGATGAGCGTCTGACAACAGGTTGGTCTGACCTTTCCGCATCCTCTAAATCTGAGAGTCCTTCTCCAATTGATTCCCCTTCTCCAACTGTACTGTCTTCTTCAATGATCCTTTCTGTGTCTGCTTCCTCTGCCTGTTCCTCGTTAGATACAGGTGAGTTGCTTTCAGACATCTGCCTTGGTATGGCATTTATATACACTGGCATGTCTATTATTGTTCTAGTTTCATATTCTGGATGATAAGGCTCATCTGGGATAATCCAGCCTTTATCAACCCTTTTGTTTTCATCAAAATATGTAACATGTCTTATGCCAACAATGCCAGTTTTCAGATTCAAAATTCTATATCCTTTGTGTCCTGGAGTATAACCAACTAAAATGCCCCTTTCTGTTGTGGAATCCAGCTTATGCCTTCTTTGCTTTGGTATATGAGCATATGCTGTACTTCCAAATGTTCTTATGTGTGACAGGTTTGGCTTCCTACCATGCCATGTCTCATGTGGTGTGCGCTCAGCGCCTTTAGTTGGCATTCTGTTTTGTAGGTACACTGCTGTGAGAATGGCTTCTCCCCATAGTCTTTTAGGGAGATTGCTATCTGACAGCATACACCTGGTCATTTCCACAAGTGACCTAAATTTTCTCTCTGCAACAGAATTTTGCTCTGGTGTATAAGCTACTGTTGTGATATGTTGAATGCCTTCTTGTTCTAGAAATGTGCGCATGCTTTGTGAAGTGAACTCACCACCATTGTCGGTCTGAAGAACCTTTGGTTTTCTTTCAAATTTGTTGCTCACCATGGCTACGTATTTCTTCAGCATGTCTGTGACTTGACTTTTTTCTTTCAGCAAATAGGCCACACAATATCTAGAGAAATCATCCAATAATATTAGCACAAATCTGTTATTTCCCAATGATGGGATATTAAACGGTCCACATAAGTCACTGTGTATTAAGTCCAGTACTTTATTACTCCTATTTCCTGTGTATGCAGGAAATGAGGGTCTCACACCTTTTTGAGTAACACAGTCTATGCATTTCTCCATTTTACCAGCATCTGCACTTATCTGAATGCCGGTGGCCAGTTGCTTACTGTAAAGATCCTGGATCACCTTAGAATCACGATGTCCCAGGCGGCGGTGCCAGATTTCCAGACTACATTTACCATCATTCTTCCTTACTTGCGCCATATGTGAGGCTTCACCTGAAATGTTCAGCTTATAAACATCATTATGCATAAAAGCTTCAGCATACACTTCATCATTTTTAGAGATTGTGCACTTACTGTTTTCAAAATGAATCACAAATCCCTTCTTATCTAATGTAGATACACTAAGCATATTGCAAACTGCTTGGGGAATATACAAGACATCACTTACAGGAATTTCTTTAACTTCATTAGACACTTTGCATTTTAAGAATCCAATACCTTTTGCTTGGATCTTAGCAGTCCCTGCGTTTGCAGTTTTAAGAATACCTTCCTCTGGACACATTTCCTGAAAGAAATCTTTACAATTGGTTAAATGGCATGTGCTCCCTGAATCCAAAATCCAAGTACTTTCATTTGAATTATTATTTACCATAGTCAAAGATTTTTCTGCCATTAGAAAGCCCTTGTGTTTATCTTTGTCCTTCATACATTTCCTGGTTTGAAAATTCTTTAGTTCCATTGGCTTAGGTGAGCTAGAGGGAGTGTTTTGTGTTTCCTTACACCATTTAGATACATGTCCCTCCTTTCCACATGAGTAGCAAATCAGCTTGCCCTTGGGTGGAGTTTTCCCATAGCTCCGCCTTCCTCTGTTCTTTGCCAAGAAATTTGTTTCATTTCTCTCTGACTTGCTTTGAGAACACATCTCCTCAGAATCATTTATTATGCATTCCTGCCTTAGTTTTGATGTTGTCTGTTCAAAAGATTGCCCTTCAATGGCCTCATTTACAGACCTAAAAACATCAAACTTCTTTGATAGTGAGGTAAAAAGAAATGCTCTTTTCAATGCATCACACATGGGAATTCCAGAAAGTTCTAGCTTTTGAAATGAAGACATAAGATGCATAATGTGATCATTACATTTACTTTTATCCCTTAATTTGGTTTCATTCAACTCTGCCAACCAAATTGGTTGCTGCTTTGCATATGTAGTTGCATACATAGTTCTCAGTTTATATAAAATGTCCTTTGGTGTATCTTTTCCCTCCACTAATATGGCTTGTTTCTCTGAGAGAGCTTCCAAAAGCATGCACTTCACATAATAGTTTGCATTGTCCCATTCAGCCATATTTTCAGCTGTTCTGTCTTGGTCTAAGCATATATCTAATCTTTTTGCTCGAAGGAAACATATGAATCTTAATTCCCACTGCTGATAATTAAACTCAGTTAATCTAGGCACCTTGAGAGAATAGAACAATGGTGAATTTCTTCCCTCAGCCATTTTCTTAGCCTTCTGTCTGCTGTGTGGGGGGAGAGAGAGAGAGACTGAATCTTTCCTTTAAAACTTAAGAGAAAAAATGTGGCCTTTTTTTCTGCCTGGTAATATTTCTCTTCTTTTTCAATTCCTGGACCCTGGGCCCATAACCCTTTTGTTGGATTATTTGTAGTAAATAATTAGCAGATTTTAGTACACACAGCTTCAGCTTTAGAAATGTTAATTTCTTTCTTCATCTCTCTCTCATTCACCCCTGAATAATTCACTGCTGAGTCACTTTAAAGTTGAAGTAACAAAACATCTGTTTACTCACAGTTTGTAGTTAGATTATAATCAGACAGGCTTATATATACATATTACTATACATTTGTATTATCAGCTCCTTCCATGTGCTTAGATGGTAATGGATGCTCACACCACCATAGATCCTCTCAGGTTAGAAGAGATCATGAGCTCCATGTGCTCCATGTGCTGCATGTGCTGCATCTAACCCCCACAGGAAGTTACATAGCTGTGTGACCTCTCTAAGTAATTCACATCAGAGGTCACAGAGTAATCACAGAGAAATAATAGGTGACAGGCAATGCATGCAAAATACAATTACATTCCAACAATGCTTTGTGTTCCAAATCAGATAGGTGGGTTTTCTGAAGAAAAGCAACCTCCACCTGCTTCTTTTTTTTAGGAATGTATTTTAGGTTGTTTGACAGGAGAATGGATCCCATCTACATTCAAAGATAAAACTTTCAGAGCCCATAACAACAGGTCAATATACAATAGTACTCACATAGAAAAAAAGAAAAAACAGTAGGAGGATCCCAGCCCAAACCCTTCTACCACCTATACCAAGTCACACTAACACATCCCCAAGGGTAGGAGGGTCCCAGACCAAACCCTTCTACCACCCATACCAAGCCACACTAACACATTCCCAAGGCCTTGCTCACCAATACCCCTGCCTCACCTCCAACACATCAATCACCCACAGTCCAAGCACACCAAACCAGTCATCTCATACTCACACACCATTCACTCCCTACTTCCACAACCACACCCATCCCCCACCCACCCTCCCCTTAGGCAGCAAATCTCCAGTGCCTTCCCCATAAACCTAAGGCCCAGGCAATTCCCCATCCCCCCACTCCTTCACACAAACAAAATAAGAATCTCAAAAAACAACCCAAAGAACCAAGTCGGGTGAAACAAAGTCCAATATTAGGTGCCAGTCAGGTTCCGCACAACTCGCACTAGGAACTCAACAAGGGTATCAGATGAAAGAGGGCTCACAACGTGCAGGTTCAGCAGTCCCCAAAAGGGGTTAGTGCCAGATCAGTACAATGAAGGCCCCTCTCTAGCAAGAGACAACTCCCCTTCAAAGGGGATCCAAAAGAAGACAGCAACCCGGCAACAATTGATACAGTTCACCCCCAAAGGGGAAGCGGAAAACATGGCTAATGCAGGGTCTTTGAGACTGTCCAAGGTGTCGAGAAAGGACTTTTTACGGTTGTGGCTGTATTCCATGCCCACACTCACCTCTTGGTGACCAGGCCCTATGGCTGCTGTGGACTGCCTCCTTCCTGTTTCAGGGGCGTGTTCCAGGGATTGTTCTGGTCCTGTTCTGATGTTCCAGTGTTCCAGACTTGCATTGGTGTTCCTGCTGCCAAGCCTCACTCTTACTTGTGAAATCATCAGTGAATGCCTGTGTGTTTGTTGCAGTTCCAACCCTGCTAGTGCTTGTCCTGCCAGTCTTCAACTTCTATTCCAACCTTGCTTGTTCCAGCCCTGCAAGTCTTCAGCTTCAGTTCTAACTCTGCTTATCCCTTACCTGTCTGCTTTCAGCTTTCCTTCCAGCCCTGCCGGCTATAGCTTCAGCCCCAGTCCTGTTGTTCCAGTCCTGCTTGTTCCAGCCCTGCCTATCTACAGCTTCAGCTCCAGTCCTATTGTTCCAGTTCTGTTTATTACAGCCTGCCTACCTACAGCTTCAGTTCCAATCCTGCTTGTTCCAGCCCTGTTTTCAGCCTTGTTCCCTGTTTGGGTGGTTCGCCTGTTGCTCCGGTTGCCGGCAGTGGCTCAAGGGCTCACTACTCCTGACTCCATAACAGGACTTCATGTCAGCCATGGTGGAATAAGACTTCACCACCCCTTGATGGAACACTTGAACTTGGGCGGGATACTGCAGGGTACACTGTACCCTGTGGTTAATGAATCAATAAGGAGCAAATTCCCTCCACTGAGCTGCAGTTGTTGCAGAGAAGTTCCCAAACAGAATACCTTAGAGTTGCATAGTTCATGGCCCTCCCATGCATGATAAACTTGTAGAATCACCATCTTGTCAGCTTAATTCAGGACCCAAAATATTACTGGCCTAGGCAGTTCCCACTCACACAAAGCCATAAGGTCCTTATCTGGCACAGATTAAAGAAGACAAAAGATAATCATGGGTTTAAGAAGTAATTCGGTCCCCAGTTAGTAGGCCAGCTGTTTTTGTGATATTCCATTTTTATTTCATGATATTTATATCTAGATATGGGAAACTTTCAAATAAATTAAAAAGCAGTCAAGTTAAATTAAAAAAAATAATTTGTGCTCCACCATTTAAGGTACCTCCTATCCAACTGAAACAGCTTTTATACAGAAGGACCACGCATAGATAGTCCCTTATTTCTAATAATATTTGGCTAGTGTTTTCAATAGCTTCTGCCATTGTTTTGGGTGAGAACTAAACTAGATAGAAACACCCGGGCAGTTGCCTGTTTTCTTCAACCTCCTTGGCTTGATTCCTACCTGTAGTACTGCACTGCCCTTTAGAAACGCAATATTAATTCTGATATAATATATTAATCATGCTAAACTTGCTTTCAAAGCCACGGAGAAGAGAGATGCCGAATCGAGACTGTCTGAGGGACAATCGCTTTTATTAATATGCCCCAATAGCAATTGTGAACTGCAGTTCCCGAGCCACAGTTTCAGAAGCCTGATTAGTAGAAAACGTTGTGTGAAAGGTAATTCATGTAAGCCTCGACGTTTCAAGAAAAAAAAACAAACACACTCACACAAGTGAAGTGAAAAAGAGAAGTGATTAGGTTCCCAGATCTAAATTTATATAATAAGTAGACAGATGCTTTAAAAAAAAAAATAAAACTGTTCGGATTACATTTATTTTAGATAATGAACTACGTAGAATAATTATTATATTAATTATTTGTGACATTTCAAAAGAAAATATAAAAGGTCAGATAGCACCCGCGGGTCTCGAACACCTGTCGGTGTAGCCAACATTTGCAATGCAATGAAGTAACCGCTGAGCTACAGCTAACCCGAAGGTGGTTTTTCTCTGTTGTCTTATGAACTTTTCTAATCATTGTGACAGAAGCTTGCATTGGTTTTGTAAGTGTTTTAGTTTTATTACTTTATTTCCAAAAGCATAATTTCATAACAGAGTATCCAACATGACACAGAGCATTTGAAGGTTATCAGCATAACATAAGGGCTGTATCTCTGAGATTATGTATACAGAGTAAGGATCAGCTGGAAAATCAGGAATGGACTTTCACAGAGTCCCTAAAGAATAAATTAGCCTTTTAGTCCTCTAAGGTCTTCCCAATGAGGATCTCTAACTGTATCCTCATCAAACAGAATCACATGGTTTTTGGCATCTACCAGCAAGTTTTCTCAGGAGTATGCTGACTGTGGGAACCAGTTCCCAGAGGAGCTACAACAAGCATCAGATATGGGTTGCCCAGGCATCACTAAAATGATAAACCAGCTACAAAGCAGAGTGCTGGGTCTGCAACAAACTTTCCTTCACCCACGATCTCTTCATCTCTCGTTCTCTTCAACTGCTTGCCCTAACTGAGACCTGGCTCACCCTGATGACTCTATGCCATGGAGGTTATATTTTCTCCCATACTCCCCGCCCAGTTGACCGCGGAGGAGGCGTCTGGTTACTTTTCTCGCCCTCCTGTAGTTTCCAACCCCTCCTCCTACCGCAGTCTCACTGCTTCTCATCCTTTGAAGTCCACTCCATCCGTCTATTTTACCGGCTCTCACTCAGAGTGGCAGTCATTTACCGCCCCCCTGATAAATCTCTCTCTTCCTTCCTCACCGACTTCGATGCCTGTCTTTCCATTTTTCTTGAACCCTCATCTCAGTCCCTCATTCTTGGAGACTTTAACATACACGCTGATGACCCATCCGACTCGCACGCTTCTCAGTTCCTCACTCTGACATCCTCCTTCAACCTCCAGCTGTGCTCCACCACCTCTACTCACCAAAATGGCCATTGTCTTGACCTCGTCCTCTCCTCTACCTGCTCACCCTCCAATTTCTATGCCTCAGCTCTTCCTCTCTCTGATCATCACCTGATCACTTTCACACTTCATCACCCCCCCTCAGCCCTGCCCAGCATTAACCACGACTTCCAGGAACCTCCAGGCTATTGACCCTCCCACCTTATCCTCCAGTATTTCTAATCTCCTCCCCTCCATCATGTCCTCCAAGACTGTCGACAAAGCTGTCTCCGCTTACAATGCCACTCTCTGCTCTGGACACCCTCGCACCATCCATCCCCCGTCCCACAAGGCGTACTAATCCCCAGCCCTGGCTGACCCCTTGCATCCGATACCTTCGCTCCTGCACCAGATCTGCTGAACACCTCTGAAGGAAATCTCGCACCCATACCGATTTCCTTTATTACAAATTCATGCTATCCTCCTTCCAGTCCTCCCTATTCCTTGCCAAACAGGACTATTACACCGAATTGACTAATTCTTTCAGCTCCAACCCTCGTCGTCTCTTCGCCACTCTTAACTCACTCCTCAAAGTGCCCTCTGCTCCCACCCCCCCCCCCCCTCACTCTCTCCTCAGTCACTGGCTGACTACTTCCGCAACAATGTGTATAAGATCAACCTTGAGTTCACTACCAAGCCACCTCCTCCTCTTCACCCTTCAACCCACTCCCTCAACCAACCAACCCAGGCCTCCTTCTCCTCTTTTCCTGATATCACCGAAGAGGAAACCGCCCACCTTCTTTCCTCCTCGAAATGCACCACTTGTTCCTCTGATCCCATCCCCATCAATTTACTTAACACCATCTCTCCTACTGTCACCCCCCGCCCCCATCTGTCATATCCTCAACCTCTCTCTCTCCACTGCAACTGTCCCTGACACCTTCAAGCACGCCGTAGTCACACCACTCCTCAAAAAAACATCACTAGACCCTACTTGTCCCTCCAACTACCGCCCCATCTCCCTCCTACCCTTCCTCTCCGTTCACAGCCGCTGCCTTGATTTTCTCTCCTCTCATGCCATCCTCGATCCGCTTCAATCCGGTTTTCGCCCTCTACACTCGACAGAATCTGGGCTCTCTAGAGTCTGTAATGACCTGTTCCTTGCCAAATCCAAAGGTCACTGCTCCATCCTCATCCTCCTCGACCTATCCGCCGCTTTTGACACTGTTAATCATGATTTACTTCTTGCCACACTGTCCTCTTTTGGGTTCCAGGGCTCTGTCCTTTCCTGGTTCTCCTCTTATCTCTCCCACTGTACCTTCAGAGTACATTCTACTACTACTACTATTACTACTATTTAGCATTTCTATAGCGCTACAAGGCGTACGCAGCGCTGCACAAACATAGAAGACAGTCCCTGCTCAAAGAGCTTACAATCTAATAGACAAAAAAAAGTAAGCAAATCAAATCAATTAATGTGTACAGGAAGGAGGAGAGGAGGGTAGGTGGAGGCGAGTAGTTACAAGTGGTTACGTGTCAAAAGCAATGTTAAATAGGTGGGCTTTCAGTCTAGATTTAAAGGTGGCCAAGGATAGGGCAAGATGTAGGGGCTCAGGAAGTTTATTCCAGGCGTAGGGTGCAGCGAGACAGAAGGCGCGAAGTCTGGAGTTGGCAGTAGTGGAGAAGGGAACAGATAAGAAGGATTTATTTATGGAGCAGAGTGCACGGGAAGGGGTGTAGGGAAGTACGAGTGTGGAGAGATACTAGGGAGCAGCAGAGTGAGTACATTTATAGGTTAGTAGAAGAAGTTTGAACAGGATGCGAAAATGGATAGGGAGCCAGTGAAGCGACTTGAGGAGAGGGGTAGTATGAGTAAAGTGACCCTGGCGGAAGACGAGACGGGCAGCAGAGTTTTGAACCGATTGGAGAGGGGAGAGGTGATTAAGTGGGAGGCCAGCAAGAAGCAGATTGCAGTAGTCTAAACGAGAGGTGACAACGGTGTGGATGAGGGTTTTGGTAGAGTGCTCAGAAAGAAAGGGGTGGATTTTACGGATGTTGTAAAGAAAGAAACGACAAGTCTTGGCGGTCTGCTGGATATGAGCAGAGTAGGAGAGAGAAGAGTCAAAGATAACCCCAAGGTTTCGAGCTGAGGAGACAGGGAGAATGAGAGAGCCATCAACAGAAATAGAAAACGGTGGGAGTGGGGAGGTGGGTTTGGGGGGAAAAATGAGAAGCTCGGTTTTGGTCTTGTTTAATTTCAGGTGGCGTTGAGACATCCAGACAGCAATGTCAGACAAGCACGCTGAAACTTTGGTTTGGTTGCAAGGTGAGATATCAGAGGTAGAAAGGTAGATTTGAGAGTCATCAGCATAGAGATGGTAGGAAAAGCCATGGGATGAGATTAATGAACCAAGTGAAGAAGTGTAGATAGAAAAGAGGAGGGGACCAAGAACAGAACCCTGAGGTACGCCGACAGGCAGAGGGATAGAAGTAGAAGAGGATCCACCAGAGTGTACACTGAAGGTGCGGAGGGAGAGGTAGGAAGAGAACCAGGAAAGGACAGAGCCCTGGAATCCAAGTGAGGACAGGGTATTGAGGAGTATGTTGTGATCGACAGTGTCAAAAGCAGCGGAAAGATCAAGAAGAATGAGGATGGAATAGAGACCTCTGGATTTAGCCAGTAATAGGTCATTGGAGACTTTAGTAAGCGCAGTTTCGGTTGAGTGGAGAGGGCGAAAACCAGATTGTAGTGGGTCAAGAATAGCATGTGAGGAGATAAAATCAAGGCAGCGTTTTGAACAGCAAGCTCAAATAATTTGGAGAGAAAAGGGAGGAGGGAGATGGGTCGGTAATTAGAGGGACAAGTAGGGTCGAGTGAAGGCTTCTTAAGAAGAGGTGTGACCACAGCATGTTTAAAGGCAGTAGGGACAGTTGCAGTGGAAAGTGAGAGGTTGAGAATGTGAAAGATAAACGGAATAAGAGCAGGTGAGATGGCATTAAGAAGGTGGGTGGGAATGGGATCAGAAGAACAGGTGGTACATTTTGAGGAAGAAAGGAGAAGTGTAGTTTCCTCTATAGTAACTTCAGGAAAGGAGGAAAAGGAATGAGGGGAAGGAGAGAGAGGGAAATGGACTAGTGGAGGGAGAGGTGGCGAGGTAGAGAATTCAAGGTTTATCTTTTGAACCTTGTCGTGAAAGAATTCAGCAAGGGTCTGAGGAGATAATGAAGGGGGAGTTGGGGGAGGGGGCACCTTCAGGAGAGAGTTCAATGTGGTGAAGAGAAGTCGAGGGTTAGAGCCTCCACCCCCATCCCGCTCTCTGTTGGAGTTCCCCAGGGATCTGTCCTTGGACCCCTTCTTTTTTCAATCTACATCTCTTCCCTGGGCTTGCTGATCTCATCTCATCAGCCTGCTTATCTGACATTGCTGCCTGGATGTCCAACCGCCACCTGAAACTGAACATGGCCAAGACCGAGCTTATCGTCTTTCCACCTAAACCCACTTCTCCTCTTCCCCCACTCTCTATCTCAGTCGATAACACCCTCATCCTCCCCGTCTCATTTGCCCACAACCTCAGTGTCATCTTCAACTCCTCCCTCTCCTTCTCTGCGCATATCCATCAGATAGCCAAGACCTGTCGCTTCTTTCTCTTTAACATCAGCAAAATTCGCCCTTTCCTCTCTAAGCACACCACCCGAACTCTCATCCACTCTCTCATTACCTCTCGCCTTGACTACTGCAACCTACTCCTCACTGGCCTCCCACTTAACCATCTATCCCCCCCTTCGATCCGTTCAGAACTCTGCTGCATGTCTTATATTCCACCTAGACCGATATGCTCATATCAACCCTCTCCTCAAGTCATTTCACTGGCTTCCAATCAGATACCACATACAGTTCAAGCTTCTCTTTCTTACCTACAAATGCACTCAGTCTGCAGCCCCTCATTACCTCTCTACCCTCATCTCCCCTTACGTTCCCACCTGAAACCTCCGCTCACAGGACAAATCCCTCCTCTCAGTACCCTTCTCCACCACCGCCAACTCCAGGCTCTGCCCTTTCTGCCTCGCCTCACCCTATGCTTGGAATAAACTTCCTGAGCCCTTGCGCCAAGCCCCCTCCCTACCCATCTTCAAATCCTTGCTCAAAGCCCACCTCTTCAATGTTGCCTTCGGCACCTAACCTTTATACCTTTTCATGAAATCTAGACTGCCCCAATTTGATTGCCCCTATTTGACTGACTGTACATTTGTCCTTTAGATTGTAAGCTCCTTGAGCAGGGACTGTCCTTCTATGTTAAACTGTACAGCGCTGCATAACCCTAGTAGCGCTTTAGAAATGTCAAGTAGTAGTAGTAGTAGTGGTTCAATAGAACCGTAGGAACAATGTCGGCCAAGGCCAAAAATGAAAAAAGAGAGTCGGAGACAAAAAAATAATTGTAATAATTCTAGTGTACACATTATGGACCTGAGACTAAAAGGTAAAATCAGAGTCCTGGTAATGCAGGACACTCCAAGCATCCAATAGGTTCAGGTGTGAAAGCATAAAATTGACTCCCTTACTAAAATAAGCAGAAGAAGGTGGACAATACAGTCAACAATCCACTAAGGGGTTCACCATGACATTGAAGTCCCCACCTAGCAACAACAAAAAAAAAAAAAAACCCTCAAACTGACCTAGGAGCCCTAACAACTTAGAAAATAAAGAGTGGTCATACACATTAGGAGCATAAATATTAATGAGCTACAATTTAACTCTTGCAACCTCCCCTTCCACAATTACATATTGGCCCTGAGCATCCAGCATAACCTTATATGCCACAAAATCAACCCCTTCCATAATAAGATAACACCCCCCCCCCTTTGTTGTCTTCCATTAAAGGCAGAGGCCCAAATCTCCCCCATCCAATCCCTATGTAATGTTTTGTGTTCCAAATCAGATAGGTGGGTTTTCTGAAGAAAAGCAACCTCCACCTGCTTCTTTTTAAGGAGAATGGAACCCATCTACATTCAAAGATAAAACTTTCAGAGCCCAAAACAATAGGTCAATATACAATACTACTCACATAGGAAAAAAGAAAAAACAGTAGGAGGGTCCCAGCCCAAACCCTTCTACCACCTATAACAAGTCACACTAACACATCCCCAAGGCCTTGCTCACCAATACCCCTGCCCTCACCCCCAACACATCAATCACAGTCCAAGCACACCATACCAGTCATCCCATACTCACACACCATTCACTCCCTACTTCCACATCCACACCCATCCCCCACCCCCCCTCCCTCCCCTCCCATCCCCTCCCCTCCCTTCCTCCCCATAGGCAGCAAATCCCAGTGCATTCCCCATAACCCTAAGGCCCAGGCAACTCCCCATCCCCCACTCCTTCACACAAACAAAATAAGAATCTCAAAAAAAACAACCCAAAGAACCAAGTCGGGTGAAACAAAGCCCAACATCAGATGCCAGTCAGGTTCCGCACAACTTGCACTAGGAACACAACAAGGGTATCAGATGAAAGAGGGCTCACAACGTGCAGGTTCAGCAGTCCCCAAAAGGGGTTAGTGCCAGATCAGTACAATGAAGGCCCTTCTCTAGCAGGAGACAACTCCCCTTCAAAGGGGATCCAAAAGAAGACAGCAACCCGGCAACAATTGATACAGTTCACCCCCAAAAGGGGAAGCAGAAAACATGGCTAATGCAGTGTCTTTGAGACTGTCCAAGGTGTCGAGAAAGGACTTGTTACGGTTGTGGCTGTATCCCATGCCTACACTCACCTCTCCTCTTGGTGACCAGGCCCTATGGCTGCTGTGGACTGCCTCCTTCCTGTTTCAGGGGTGTGTTCCAGGGATTGTTCTGGTCTTGTTCTGATGTTCCAGCGTTCCACAGTTGCTTTGGTGTTCCTGCTGCCAAGCCTCACTCTTACTTGTGACATCATCAGTGGATGCCTTTATTAAGCGTCTTCCTGAACAAGGTCTTTATTGACAGTAGCAGAAATGACCCGACACATTTTGCCATACATTTCGTTTCACAAAGCAGCACAGCGTTTTCTTGTGTACGATATCGTTGTTAGCAGCTTTAGTGCTTTTTTTCATCTGATCTACAAGGTACTTTTTTCTACAGATAATACTAGACCCCTGACGCAGGCCTCACGGACGAAACACGTCACGTGTCGGGTCATTTCTGCTACTGTCAATAAAGACCTTGTTCAGGAAGACACTCATTGCGAGAGGACTTTTTTGGATCCACTGTGTGTTTTGCCTTTCATTGGTTTTCCTGTGGAGAGTTCACCTTCTGTGGGTGTTTGCCTTTATTAAGCACCTGGGAACTTCCCGGCTTTGCCTTTGCAACAGAGGTCTTCAGATGAGTTTGGTCTGTGTGTGTTTGTTGCAGTTCCAACCCTGCTAGTTCTTGTCCTGCCAGTCTTCAACTTCTCTTCCAACCCTGCTTGTTCCAGCCCTGCAAGTCTTCAGCTTCAGTTCTAACTCTGCTTATCCCTTACCTGTCTGATTTCAGCTTCCCTTCCAGCCCTGCCGACCTATAGCTTCATCTCCAGTCCTGTTGTTCCAGTCCTGCTTGTACCAGCCCTGTCTGTTTTCAGCCTCGTTCCCTGTTTGGTTGGTTCTCCTTTGTAGCTGGGTCCCCCTTCCAGGACACAGCCAGGCTCGACCCTGCTTAGCTTCCTCCTTCCTCTGACTGTTGCCTCGCTCCACACCACCTTGGCCTGTTCTGGGAACTCAGCGCCAGACCCACTTGAGAGCTTGCAGGACTTCCTCCTCTCTCTATTGTTTCCACAGAGGCTCAATCAAGGCAAAACGTTTATAGAAAAAAAAACTTTATTTTCTTGCTTCCATTCAGCATAGACACAAAAGGAAAACACCTTACTCCCAGGTTGTTAAGGTTTGCTGCCAAAGTCTCATTCAGGGTTTAAACAGTCCATATAACTTCACTTTAGCCAAAATTACTTCTTTTAGGGAACAGTACATTATCAGAAAGAAAACACAATAGCTTGGTAGGTTGCAGGCCCAGCCCTTTCCAGTATGAAACAGTTTACACAGTCTTTCTTACAGCACAGCTACACAGCTTTGGTCCCACCTGGTTCAGACTGGGGTTTCAATTGTGCCCAGCCCTCTTTCTCTCCCAGGGGCTGCACCTGTTTCCTCTTTAGTAGAGATCTCCCCCAGCGCCTCAGTCTCTCTCCTCTGGTCTTCCACCAGTCTCTCCAAGGCACAGCTAGCCACCCTCTTACAGCAGCTTTTCGGGTTTGAGCCAGAGCTCCAATCTCCATCTGTTCCCCCTCTAGTCCTTCAGTAACCTCCATTTTATCCTCCTCTTCAACTTCCCCCACCCCCAACCTCTCTAGCTGGCCCTCATCACCTTCCTCAGAGACCATTTCCCAATCTTCTATCTCCTCCCCTAATTCTTGCACAGCCGGGTGGGGAAGAGAGGGATTCTGGGACTAGTAGTTCCTCCTCTTCTTCCTTAACCCGGCCAACCTCTCTGCCTCCGGTAGCGTAGCTTTCTGAATGTGGGTGTTGTGCACATGAAGTCTGCCCCGTTGGGGTTCCCCGGCTGCCTGCACCCCCCTTCTGTGTGCCTTCCCGGATCCCCTTTCACCTACCCTCTCACATCTGTTACTCCGGTCGCCGGTTTTTCAGCTTTTCCAGAGACAAGAGACGCTAGATAGACGGAATGTCATGTCCTTTTGGCCCCTCTTGGAGAGCTGTTTTTTCCAACGGTGATCGTTTGCATATTATAATTCTGAAATTATCCAATACAATTTTTCATATGTGATAATAGAGGATTTTTGTGTAGCCCCTGAAGCAGCCCTCCTGGCGAAACACGGCCTGTGTCAGGCTATTTATATGTGTATGTATATATATATATATATATATATATATATATATATATACTGTATATAATTTTTTATCTGAATTGTGTTAATAAATTACGTTCTTAACGATCTGCTTTGTGCATTTTCCATCTTGGAGCTTGCAGACCGTCTGCCTTTGTGCTTTCTAGGACTTCAAGTCAGCCATGGTGGAATAAGACTTCACCACCCCTTGATGGAACACTTGAACTTCGGCGAGATAATGCAGGGTACACTGCACCCTGCGGTTAATGAAGCAATAAGGAGCAAATTCCCTCTTCTAAGCTGCAATTGTTGCAGAGAAGTTCCCAAACAGAATACATTAGAGTTGCATAGTTCAAGGCCCTTCCATGCATGATAAACTTGTAGAATCACCATCTTGTCAGCTTAATTCAGAACCCAAAAAATTACTGGCCTAGGCAGTTCCCACTCACACAAAGCCATAAGGTTCTTATCTGGCACAGATTAAGGAAGGCCAGTGAGCCAAAGATTATTCCTCTGACTACGATTCTCTTGCTCATCAATGTAATCGACAATTCAGCATTACATCGTTGCATTTGTGCCAACTGTCCTCAAAATTGATCAGTAGCCATTTCCTGTACGTCAATGCGATGTGTATTATCAGTAATCATAGTGGCCTGTGTAGCCAAGCAATCCTTCAGTTCCTGTGTGAGCTGTTTCACCACTTCGTCCAACACAATATTAACTGGCTGGTTTGCACCTTCTGCCATCTTGGTTGGGGTCAGCTTTCCAGGCTCCAAGACCAGCCGCCTCATTTTTACACTCATAGAAACTCCAATGGGTACTCCAGCCATCACCAGCAATCAAACACACAAAGAGAAACCGTTCCACCAATTGATTTTCCAATGGGTTTTACAAGTGGGAGATGAGTTGCTGCAAGCAGAGTCCGCTCGCTACGTGGTCATCACATGACTCCTCAGGAAAATGAGCTCTTCTGTCTAGGACAAGGATTCTCAACCTAGTCCCCAGGACACACCCAGTCAGTCAGGTTTTCAAGATATCCAGAAAGACTGTGCATGGAATATATTTGCATACAAAGGAAATAGTGCATGCAAATCTCTTGTATGCACATTCATTGTGGGTACCCTAAAAATCTGACTGACTCTGTGTGTTCCAAGGACTTTATTGAGAGCCACTGGTCTAGAATAAAATACAGGTATCCCGGTTGTAGTGGTATCATCACTTTATACTAACAGGAGAAAGAGAGTTATGAATGAACACAGGGAATTTATGACCCCCCCCCCCCCCCAAAAAAAAAAAAAAAAAAAAAATACAGTTGGTGAAATGAGTAGAGCCAGTAATTAAATAGGAAAAATGCAGCCCATGCAACCCCAGAGAATAATCAGACAGTTGTTCAAATTGTGCAAGCATTTTTATTGGCACAGAGTTAAGTATGCATTCAAAATTTAGTTGTCATGTGAAAGGAATGACAAACAATGATAAAGAAGGCAATTGTACAGTATGGATTCCTGACTGACATGGAGCAGGCGATCTGCAATGCATAGCAGAACAACAACATTGTTTACACAGGCTGCATTATAGGTGAAAAACAATGTAATATGTCTCTGTTAACGTTCCCAACTGCTGCAGGAGATGAAACTCTAGACATCTCTATTTGGCAGCATTATTTTTATTTCTTCTTTTTTAAAATTAATTAGGGACTGTAAAATGCTTTGATGTGTTTTTCAATGAACAGTATATCAAGTACTAAGTAAACTTGAAACTTAAGCTTGATTAGATACAGCTGCTCAAGATACCAATAGGCCCAGCAGAATTTACGTCTTGAAGACATGTTGTCCTAGGTTCTCCAGACAGCACAACCAGTCTGTGTACCTCTGAACCCTACCGCTCCCTTAAAGTAGCATGAGATACCTTTGTGATGTGTACAGCTTCCATGATAGTTGATACACATTATGCAAGACAAAGTTTATACTCTCAAACAGGCAGGTGAAGCATGACTCTGTTGGAAGCTAGATGTTTGCCTTGCTGCTTTCCTTTACAAATCAGTTGGAATTCTAGTTTGCTGGATAACTGCATTGCTAGCATCTGCTTGACAAAGAATATAGTGTCCTAAAGTCCAGTTCAGTGTAGTTTGTGTCTAGTAGAAAAAAATATATTAATGGGTAGAACAAAACCTTTCTTATACAGTGCCAACTGTGGTGCTGGCAGTGTGCAGCATCTTGTAAATTTCCCAGAGGTTGCCATGGCCACCCACAATTGACTTGATTGGTGGGCTATCATGCAAATGTGCTTGCTGGTTTTAACAGGATCACAGACTCACTAAGGTTTATGAGTTTGGCACTTTTATATATATTTCATCTTCTGTAAAAAGTACTTGCTTACTGCATGCACAATAGAAGTCTGAACAGTAGATTCAATAGGACTCCCTATCCTTGTGCACCTGCACTCATGACTGAATATGCAAGGGATTGTACTAGGGAATCTTGAACAGCTGTGCTGCATATAGATACAGAATAATTATACATAAACTGTAATTTAATTAGATTCTGTCAATGAATTTAAAAGACAACGAAACCATAGTATTCTAAGTTAGATATTCAATATATTTTTTAAAAACACACCCATTAAATAAATGAAGCCTCTGTAAAACAGATCTATCCATTTTAGCTAAATGTTCTTTTATGAGATAGCTGTTACCTAGCAACAACTAAGCTATTTTCTGAAGTTGTAGGATATAAAACCATGAAGTAAATAATTATTAGAATATACTTTGATGATCCAATCTAAAAGCTGTAGCTTTGAAAAAGATGTCCAGTTTTCTTTTGAGTGAAATAGGGAAGAAGGCCTTACTGTTCTTAAAAAATTTATCCAAAGTGATACTGAGAGCCTAGTTGCCATGTTTTATGAAGAAACAGAAGATGTGGGTTGGAGCCTCAATCCTGATCCCTAACCCTAAGTGCAGTGGAATGTGAATGGAGGATTCAGATTCCACCCCCCCCCCCCCCCCCCTTTTACAAAGACACACTAGCTGTACTGGTGTGGTAATACCAACACGGCCCATTCAATGTGAATAAGCTGTGTCGGCATTGACGTGCAGCTTTGTAAAAGGGGGTTGTTGAGGGACTAGAAGGAGACTGTTAAATAGGAAAGGGCAATATTAAAAGAAATTCACGTATGACAAAGTAATGCTTCAATGCTTAGAAAAAAGGCTAAAACTGATAAAAGTATAGACAAGGCAATAAACAGTTCTAGTTTTCCAAATACACAAACTCACTCATTCTATAACTGTAGGGCCCAATTGTCAACTGGCGGTGATCAGCATTTTGCTGTCACTGGTGTTAAACCTGAAAATTTAATTCTAGGCCATGTCTAGGCACTGGTATTGAATTTCTGAGTTTCCGAAGCCTGCTAACACATAGCTAGTTAAATGTGATATTTTTAGCCCTTAACTGGCTATGGGTTACCACATGACTTCTATGCAGTTAACCTGGCCAGTTAAGTACTGAATAATATCAGCATTTACCTGGCCAAGTGCCAACTCCACCCCAGAATGCCCCCAAAATAGCAGGTCTTCAATTTGCACTAACTGGTTATTTTCAGTGGCACTAATTGCTTAAATATATCCAATCAAATGGAGAATACAATCCACTAAACAGTAGTCTTCACTCAGTATCATCAATAGTGGAAAACACAGACCTATCATTCAGGAATTCATTGAGTCAGAGGAAAAAGAGCCTCAGTCACTGCTGGGCAAATTCTTTCATGGGAGCAGTGACCACACTTCACTCCTTCCAGCCTTTTTCAATCATTGGCTCAAAAAAAAAACCCTGAATGTCATTCCTTAATGAACAATATTCTACAAACAATGTTTTACTTTTTTTTTTTTTTTTTTTACTTTTTCATCATGATATTTATTACTTAATCTCAATCAACTTCTGCAGATTCCTAAATGAACTCAACCCCAGTACCAATCTAAATGCGGGAAAGATAAGAAGCACTTATCTCTTTTAGTGGACAGTTTCACCCTCGCTTCTTCATGGGATATCCTCTGGTGCCTTACTGTCTGGAACATAAATCACAAATACATCTTCAATCCGCATACTTTTCATCTGGGTTATACACCTTTTAATACTTTTAAATTTTGTCTCAGAATTACGACTACCAAATTCATTTCATTCTTCAATTCATGTCCTATTCTTTAAAATCTAAAATGGCTCCACTATTTTTAAAGAATGCCAGGGCATGTGCATATTGTGCAATTACAATTAAAAGAATATTGACCACTCGATCAATGTGGATTCCACCAATTTTGATTGACCCAGTAGTGAAGGTGTTCAAAGAACTGGTGATCCATGAGGTTACATCATGGTCAGTTAGGCATAAGAAGATATTTATGGATAATTTGACAAAGCAAGAGAGAATGTATTTGAAGAAGTTGAGTGAGTTGGTTAAAAGAGCTGACAAAAGTGGAGCGGTCATAATACCAACAGTGTTCAAGAAATATCTTCACAGATGAGTATTGAAGAAGTTTATCAAAGGTTAAATGAGAATCCAACAGTGAGAATACAACAAACCATACAGGAATTGACCAAAGATGGTTATCAGCAAGGTTTTCTGACAGCCAAGGAAGTGAAATGTTTGGATATTACACATCTGATGATCCCAGTATTTTATGCTTTACTAAAAGTACATAAGGATGTGAGAAATCCACCAGGATGTTTTAATTTTTCATCAAGAGGTTACTAATTGGAGCCCCTGTCTATATAGTTCAGGAAGCCATTTCTTATATTGATAATACACATTTTTATTGCTTTTGCAAGAAGCAGAATGTAACAAATGGGAAATGTTTTTGATGGTGACATTGGACATCAGGTTGTTATATACCTCTATATCACAAAATGAGGTGATGATGGTGGTGGAAGAAGCCCTTGAGAGAAGACCTAAGATGTCCCCACAGATTTTCTGGTAAAGTTAGTGAGGATGGCATTAAAAGAAAATGTTTTTTCTTTTTAAGATACTTTGTATTTGCAAATGTCAGGAGTGGCAATAAGAGCAACTTTTGCACCAAGTGTGGCCAATTTGTTCATAATGAAACTTGAAGATGAATAGAATATTAATTCCCCTTTTTCAGAGTAGATTAGTCTATGACAATTTTTCATAAATGATGTTTTTCTTTTGTGGAGGGGTTCAACATTTGAATTACAAGAGTTTATAGAGTGGTTAGTCAAAAGCCAGCTTTATTTTTTACACAAGAATCATATGAATCTATCCACTTTTTACATGTTTTGATTGAACAGAGAAAAAACATTTGTAACAAAAGTATTTAAAAAGCCTACTGATCAGAATACCATGTTGGAATACAGAAGTAAGAACCCTTATTGCAAAAAATAGGCTAAATGAGTCCACAAAAGTCAAACAAATAAATCTAAAACAAGACTGGACTGTCAGTTCTCTATAACAGGAGGAAAAGGTCTCAGATATCACCCAAGGGCTGCCCAGTCAATTCTTCTGGGTTAGAGCACCAACCAAGATGGTGATTGATATCAATCATTGACCAAAAGCCTCCTGCCTTCTTATTCATTTTTTGTCATTTTTTAAACTTTTTGTAATCAATGAATTCAAACAATTTGAAACTTCAAAAATCAGACTATAAACTTTAGCCTTCAAAAAACAAACTAATGCTTCTGGTCATCTTCACATTTTAAAATGGCAAAAAAAAATAAATAAATAAATAAAAAATAAAAATAATGTTGCAGTGACACTTATATGGAAATATTCCAACCCGATATGCATCCATTTTGCCAATGCTTCTTCACAGGGTAGAACCAGCTGTCACCTAGAAAAAAGGCAAAGTAATCCATTTGAAGCTTGTGACATTAAAGATTCAAAACAAAAAATTTCAGTGCTGTACATACAATGCAACAACATGCATCATGCCCATGCCCTTGTAACATTTAGAAATCTGCTTAGTAAAGTGCAATAAGGAGTTACCAGGTCAATTAGCATGTGGTTGGTAACTGTTAGCACATGGCTGTGACACTTAGTTCATGTGCTAAGTGCTTACCATGGAAAGGGATGGAAAATCAGTAAAGAATAAGTTGGTTACAGCATCTATTGTGCCTTAGCAGAAGGTAAGTTACAGTGTGCTACCACTGCTGTACATAGCACAGATGCACATACCACCTACTGAAGAGGAAATGGCAGTTACTGTGACCAGTTGAGGTAAAAAGATCACTCCACCTCAATAGCTCTCCAACAAAAGGCAAAAGACCACAACCCCTGATATTTCCCCAACATTAGACAAAATAACCCCTTCCCTCAATACCCCCATTCCATTGTGGCTAATGGTGGTGGTGCGGGGGGTGGGGGGCAAATACAATCTCCAGATACTCCTGCCCCATCAGCACTTGGGATCAAAATGACACTTCTGATCACTAGCAGTCAAAGGCTTCATTTTGAACCTGGGAACTGACATGCCTACAGTGTTCAGGGTCTCTCATATCTGGAGGAGAGAAATGGTGGTGGGGGGTCTTCTGTTGTATGTCCATGGGTGTCTGGGTGGGGATCTGGGCAGACTACTATGGTCTGTGCTCTGATCAGATCTGAATGGACTGGAGTGGAGTTTTCAGGGGCTCTGACAACAACTTCAGAAATTTTAGAACAAGACCAGTGTCAGGCAGACTTCTACAGTCTATGCCCTAGAGAAAGCAAGGATAAATCAAGATCAGGTATACATATGATGTATTGTACTGGTCTTTAACTGCCCCCATCTACTATGTTACGCCAACCATTTGAAGTGACTACATTGCTGATGGCACAGATACAACTGTGCTATTTGGCAATGCACTTACCCCCAGATTCTATAAACTGTTACAACACAAGCTTTGCAGTTACCATTCATCAGTTTTGCAACTAGCATGCAGTAATTGCAAAGCCACAGTTTAGTAAAACTCCACTAAAGATTAGTTATTAAAGATTTATGATTAGTATTTTTTGAAAATTGACTGGACTGGAGGAATAGCCTAGCATTTAGAAAGCAGGTTGTAAAACAAAGAAGCCAGACAAACTTTGTTACCATGGGCAAATCATTTCACCCTCTATTGCCACAGGTAAAACTAGACTGTGAGCCCACTTGGACAGGAAAATAGCTCATATACTTGAATGTGTAACTTACCATTCAGATCTGGAAAAGGTGAGTAAATAAATCCAAAGTTACCAATCAATGACCCCCCCCCTATAATCATTGATGGAGTTTTTGACCAAATGTTTATCTTTTTTAATAAACCTTAATGTTTAATATGTATTTGCTTTGGCACTTATGTAATACAAAACAATGACCATGACTAATTTGCATGCTTAGGGCCCTGTTTACTAAGACGTGCTAGCGTTTTTAGCGTGTGCCTATAATTAGCACGCTCTAAACGTTAGAGACATCTATATATTCCCATGGAATATTAGCGTTTAGCATGCACTAATGTTTAGCATACGCTAAAAATGTTAGTGCACCCTTAACACTGCTTAGTAAACAGGGCCCTTAACATTCAGCTACTGTATTTGTGGAATGCAATTGTCATGTGTTTTATTTTATTTCTTTTTGTGAATGGCTGTAATATAGAAAATGATTTTATAATCTAATACCTAAGAGAATAGAAGAAAATGGGATTAAAGGCAGTCTATCAAGAATCTAAAAAATGTGAAAAAAAAGATCAGTCTTCATTTCTCTAGTGCCAATTCATTTTATATATATCTTGTGCTGGATTGCAGTAAATCTGCTTCTTTCTAAATTTTATAGCAACATCAAGGCTTTCATGGATTGAATCAGAACAGGCTTACTGATCAGAAGATCAATAAGATAATGCAACTTCAACATGATTGTTTATCCTTCAACAAATTGTTTATCTTGTCTTTAAGTCCAAATCAAGGTTAATTTGACTTTAAAAGTCGTTTTGAACTAAGGCACTGAAATCTTCTTTTAACTGATAGAAAATCAGTCAAAACAGTTATTAACAAGACATCTAAAGCAACAGGAACAAAAATTTAAAAACATCTACCACATTTTCTCCATTTCAGTGCTGATTGCCTTTCAGTCAGGAGAATAGAAGCCAGCTAGTTACTCATGGTAGACTGGAAGTGCTAAGCATATTCTCCTAAACACAAAAGAGGTAATTCTGTAACTGTAGAAGACTATTCTATAAAGGACTGTAAATGCCTACTTTCCTTGATAGAAAGCAAGTATAACAGCAATAAAAGGCACTACAATCTAGTTGGGATGGGCTGTCATTTGCAATGACATTTAGTTGAATGTCGTTAAATGAAAATGAGCAGAAAAAAAAACACATGTTTTTCATTCATCGATAATAACGGGCAGTGCACTCTTTACAAATAGTCCACACAAGCATGAACCATTGTGAATGTGTGATTATTTGGGGAAAACTGTGCACTGTTTGCCAAGAGGGCACATTCTTCTAAAGAGTATGCATCCTGAATGACATTAAATGTCTCCAAGAATGAAAGTGAAGATTAACCAAGATGAAACAATATTGCAAATAACATGGGAAGCAAAACAAAATGAAACTTTTTGGACAGCCCATCCTTATAATTTAGGCATGAGCACTTACACTAACCATAAAGCTGGTGTAAGTTTTCCGGCCTAAATGCCAGTGAAATGCATGGAACATATGGAATTCTATATGCTACACACACATATGAGTTGTACCCATGCTCTACCGTGTTACCACCTATGTGCATTCCTCCTTGTAAAATATATGCTGCATAAGATATGTACATATTTACAGAATTCAATGATGTTTTCTCTATTGAAAACTTCACCTCAGACCTCAGCGGTGCAGCTCGGCAATATCTCAAAATTTCTCAATTGCCGAGTCTTATGCCCCAACCTCGTCATCGGTCATTTAGGTATAAATTGTTTTCTCATATTTTCTATATCAATAATATACTCATTCTTCAACTTTATTTATCTGAGTCTTGCAATTTCAGTATATCATAACAAATTAGGAAAATATACTCATCTTTGCAAACTTGGTGCATAGGATTTAACCCAGGGGAATTTCATCCGACATAGACTATGTTTTGCTACTAAGAGCTGTATCAAGTCAATCCCCTGGCGTGGAGGCTTTTTGATGTCCGATGGTTTAGGGGATTGCCTCTTACTAGCGAAACATATTCTATGTCAGATGAAATTCCCCTGGGTTAAACCCTATGCACCAAGGGCCTCTTTTACAAAGCGTCGGTAAGTCCATAGCCTGCTATTGTGATGGACATGGGGGAAGCCACTACTTCCCCTGGAGTGGTAGTGTGGAATGGCGCTACTAAATGTGTTTCTGCCAGGTACTTGTGACCTGGATTGGCCACTGCTGGAAGGAGGATACTGGGCTTGATAGACCGTTGGTATGACCCATTATGGCTGTTCTTATGTTCTCATGTTTGTTAGAAAAAAGGTGATGTTGGTTCTTTAAATAGATAATCCATATGGGTGATTTTCTTGTACAGTTAGTTCATAATACTCTCTGAGGTGGTAGAATTTTTTGTTTAAAAGTTTTATAAAATATGCATGCACACAAGTGGAGGGACATGTTATTACAGGCCACCAGGATTTGGAGGATAAACAGGCACCTCTTTTATAATATTCCACCAAAAAATACTTGGGAAAAATTAAACTAAATAACCATTCATACATATAATCGTTAATATAATTATTTAAATATTAGATTGTGCTCAGTCCATATCCATTACACCCATAGCGTTCCCAGGGAAAGCATGTGGTAGTATTTAGATGGAACCATCATAGCACATCTAAATATTGTTTAGATTATTAATGTAAATTTATGTTTGTAGTTCCCTTTCTGAGGAAGATATTTGAAACTCAGCTTGAGTTAAAGGGAAAAGTGAGATGGTGTTGAAGAGCACAAATGAACCTTTGATGAAATTTTAAATCACCTGCACGAGCACACTGGGTTCCTAAGGGAAGTTATTTTTTGTTTTTCTTTTTTACATATTCAGGTTTTTTGAGTATGTGTTTGTGGTATGTGTAGAATTTAATGGTTACTATTAGCTGTATGTGATTCACAAGTGAGTGTTACTTATAATTAGGATTTATATTGTAACTGCAGTTACTTGTTGTGGGGTATAATAAGAACTAACTGTTATATGGTTTGATTGTATAGTTGATTTAATGAGATCTGTCTTAAAAATTTGAAACATCATTAACTGCAAGTTGCATTACAAGTAACAGTAGGTGTGTGCGCATACATTTTGAGGAGGTGGAACACAGGCTGTGCTATGATGGTTCCATCTAAATACTACCACATGCTTTCCCTGGGAACGCTATGGGTGTAATGGATATGGACTGAGCACAATCTAATATTTAAATAATTATATTAACGATTATATGTAAGAATGGTTATTTAGTTTAATTTTTCCCAAGTATTTTTTGGTGGAATATTTATATTTGAGGACTTGGGTAGTCTATATGTTTTTTCTTCCGGTTGAGTAGAGAGACCTCTTTTATAATGACATATAAGCATTGTGTCTTTTTAAAATACATGGGGTACAGTGACAGAAATTATTTATATTTGCTCTGCTGTAGTTATAAATTTTAGCATGCATGGTAGGTGGCTGTGAGGGACTAACCCATCCGGGAGTTATTTGAACTGTTTCTTGAGTGTAAAGAAAGAGGGAGAGAACACCCAGAACTTGAGCTGTTTTACTTATTTGCATCTGATTTATATAGGTGGACAACAAGGAACTTTGGATTGTTCACAAGGTCCATGGGGGAGGGGGAATCAGGACCCTGAGAGCCCTAGGCAGGGCAGGAGAGGAATACTAGTATCCTCTGGATGATATAGAACTCCAGGGAGGGAGGAGTAAGAGGGTCTTGGACTCACCCTGAGGCAAGAGTGGGATCCTGATCAAGACCCAACAACGGAAGTGTTCAGGAAAAGAAAAACTGATCTCTTTCTCTGTGGAAGTTGAGCGGTCTTTTGGTGTGGTGGTTGTTGTTGTTGAGGATTATCACAGGGTAACCTTTTCTGGCTAGATCACTGGCTGACAAATTGCAGAGAAGAATGGCTATTGGAGACTTGACATATGCTTGGATAGGCAGTGACTTTCACACTTACACACCAGTTAGAGCCCTGCACTCAGATGCCCCCTGCTTCTTGTGCTAAAACAGTCAACCTATATTAGTGTCTTTTATTGTGCTGTCTCACTGTTATAGAACTCACTTCCACCATCTCTTTGTACTGAATTTTCTCTACCGAAATTTAGAGCTGCCATCAAGACTTATTTATTTTATTCAAACAGAATTTTGGTGAGTTAACCCTACACTGATTACAGCTTTGTAGGTTGTTTCTGCAACAGTGCATATCCCCTCTCCCTTCGCTGATTCCTGCCTATATACCCCTCCTCCATTATCCCTTGATTTTTTACTATTTTTTCTGTTCTTTAATTAAATGGAGTTCTCTTCTTGTCTGTGTGATTCATCTTATATTGTGAACTACACCAATGTTTCCCTTGCAAGGGGTGGTATATCACATCTAATAAACCATAACCATGGTTGAGGCCTAGTGGCTGCTGCCTCAGATGTCAGCAGTAGGACACTTCTGTAGCTGCTATATTTAATGTGGATGCTCAAAATTTAACTTCAAAGCCTCCTTAAAACACATTTTAAGAAATTCAAGGGGAGACAGAAAATTAGTGAAGTGAAAATCCAAAAGCCTCAGTTTGCAAGCTCTTGCAGCATTTTTTTAATGCTTCCATTTTAAGATGACTAGACAAACTGTCTTTATTCACAACTGCAAGTACTGATTTACAAACTGCAACCTGAGAGTCTTATTTTCAACCTGAATAATCTTCTTATCTTGTTCAGATTTCATTGCTGACACATCAATGAATTCACTGAATTTAGAAAGTTTCTTGAAGGTTCTTATCCTTTCTAATAAGCAATTCAAATACATCTTTTTAAGGAAATCTCCTCTCTATATTCAGCAAAGTATCATTCAAAATCTTATATGAAAACAAAACAGATAAAGGTACCTTTACTTGTGAGGATCCTTTGGAGCCCATACTCAAGGAATTGAGAGTGAGACTCTCCTGAGAAGTCCCTTGGAGGTTAGTAGCATTCCTTTGTACAGGAGCATTAACCAGCTCACTAAGGTTGTGGAGGCAGAGTATGGCCTCTCTTGAAAAAGAAAACATCCAGAGAGGAACCACTCAAGTTAGATATAGGAAGTCATGCTTTCAATGATTGTAAATGGGCATTCATAGTCATAGGCCCCATGACCACAGTAGGCGGTACCAACTTCTTCTTTTCTCCTTTCCATTTCTCCATTAGAGTGGAGTAGAGTCTTTCACTCCTTGCTCCTCAGTTGCTCTGAAGGGTTGGGACCTGCTCTTTTGGTCATGCCTTTTTTGGAACACATCCACTACCACATGCCTTATATAGATGGAAGGAGCTCTCATTCAGGCTTCATCAGTGGGCTAGGCATCCACAGCAAGGCCTGCAGGATACCAAAGCTCTCTCCCAGATGACCTTTGGAGAAAGCATAGAAATGACACACTTATGCAGATGGAAGAGGCCCTCACTTGGGCATCACCAGTGGGCTAGGTGTCCACAGCAATGCCTTCAGGATACCAAAGCTGTCTCCCAAATGGCTTTTTGAAAACAGCACAGTAAGGATGTGCATATGTAGATGGAAGGGGACCTTGCTCAGGCTTCACTGGCAGACTAGGCATCCACAAAAATGCCTGCATGATAACAAAGCTCTCTTCTAGATGGCCTTCCCTCAATGATTGTTTTGCTCTCTGTCACTCTAAGAGAATTCAAGTGTGATTTTGTATGCTGGGAGACCCTTTAGATTTTTTTTTGTAGTTAAAATTCATTAGAGTATAAAATGCTCACCCCCCAGGAGTTATATAGCAGCATTTTTTGTTTGTTTGTTTTTCAGCAGCTATTCCACTTTATGTTTGGGGATTTCAATTACCCCTAATTTGATTGGGCATATATCTCACCTGGACATGCAAAGGAAGTAAAGTTTCTAGATGCCATAAATGATTGTTCTATGGAGCAGTTGGTCTAGGAACTAACCAGAGGAAAAAGTACTTTATATCTACAGTAGTCTTTACTCATATGTAGGACCTCGTATAAAGGGTAATTGTGATGGTGCCACTAAGTAATAGTGATCACAATATAATCAAATTTGTTATCGCTAGGAGGAAAACAGTAAGGGCCCTGTTTATATTTAAATTTGTTTATTAATTTCAAATATTTATAACAATCATATTTGAAACAAGAAAAGGTACCTTCATCAATAACATCTTAATAACAATAATAAAGAAACATTTGCTTGACTAGGTACACTCAAGTCCACAATTGTAGATCCAAGATTAACTATTTGGAGAATTAAATTGAATAAATTCAAAGGAAAATTAAACCGGTCTTATATCTGTGTCTATAGTCCATTCAGAGCTAACCTCTAAGGAGTTCTGGCTGTAATAAATTCAGAAAGTTGAACTGATTCAAAAAACACATATTTAACCGCTTGATGGTATACTATACACTTACAAGGATATCGTAAGAAAATAAGTACATGTAACATACACTGTAAAATGGGAAGTTCAGAAATATTTGTTTTTGGCCTGTCCAAACCACACCCTTTTGAAATTTCTGTGAGATACCCATCTATGCTTGTATGTGGTGTCTTTCTATTTATTTAGATTTTGCTCATACCTTTTTCAGTAGTAGCCCAAGGTGAGTTACATTCAGGTACACTGGATATTTCTCTGTTCAAGGAGGACTCAGTCTAAGCTTGTACCTTAAACAATAAAGGGTTAAGTGACTTGCCCAAGATCACAAGGAACATTAGTGAGGTTTGAACTGTCCACCTCTGGATTGCAAGACCAGTGCTCTAACCACTAGGCCACTCCTTCACTCTGTGCAGCCAGTTACACATTTTGCACTCTGCATATGTAAATGCCTCTATGTCTACATATAGATAATTCAAAATTAATACATTTAACCAGATAGAGCTGAATATTATCACTGTACACACACCTTTCTCTTCCATCTGCATGTAATATGATATATATGCGGGATGTTGCCCTAACATTTCTATCATCCCTCTCAATAAATTTAAGTTTTTCCTGTCATCGCTCATTGCTAATTCATCATTCAATTGTCTGATTTTATTCAAATCTAGGCTAAAAGCCCACCTTTTTGATGCTGCTTTTAACTTCTAAGCCCAATTCACTTGTACAGTACCCATGTCTGATGTTATCATTCTCACCTTTGGAATTCTCTTATCCCTTATTTGTCCTGTTTCTCTGTCCTGATTAGATTGTTCATATGTAGGACCTAGTATAAGGGGTAATTGTGGCGGGGCCACTAGGTAATAGTGATCACAATATAATCAAATTTGTCATCAGTGGCAGGAGACACTAAAGGCCCTGTTTACTAAACCGTGCTAGAGGCACATTAGCGTTTTTAGTGTGTGCTAATGATTAGCATGCACTAACTGTGTAGATGCCCACAATGTATCTATGGGCATCTACATAAGTACATAAGTATTGCCATACTCGGGAAAGACCAAAGGTCCATCAAGCCCAGCATCCTGTTTCCAACAGTGGCCAATCCAGGTCACAAATACCCGGCAAGATCCCAAAAATGTACAAAACATTTTATACTGCTTATCCCAGAAATAGTGGATTTTCCCCAAGTCCATTTAATAACGGTCTATGGACTTTTCCTTTAGGAAGCCGTCCAAACCTTTTTAAAACTCCGCTAAGCTAATCGCCTTTACCACATTCTCTGGCAACAAATTCCAGAGTTTAATTACACGTTGAGTGAAGAAACATTTTCTCAGATTTGTTTTAAATTTACTACATAGTAGCTTCATCTCATGCCCCCTAGTCCTAGTATTTTTGGAAAGCGTGAACAGACGCTTCACGTCTACCCGTTCTACTCCACTCATTATTTTATCGACCTCCATCATACCTCCCCTCAGCCGCCTTTTCTCCAGGCTGAAAAGCCCTAGCCGCTTTAGCCTTTCCTCATAGGGAAGTCGTCCCATCCCCTTTATCATTTTTGTGGCCCTTCTCTGCACCTTTTCTAATTCCACTATATCTTTTTTGAGATGGTTAGCAAGCGCTGAAAACATTAGTGCACCTTAGTAAACAGGGCCCTAAAAATCATAGTACTGTAGCACATAGGTGCCCTTTTACTAAGCCACAGTAGGCTCTACATGCAGATTTGATGCACGATATAGTGCCTGGA
The DNA here is from genome assembly GCF_901765095.1 of Microcaecilia unicolor. NCBI lineage: Eukaryota > Metazoa > Chordata > Amphibia > Gymnophiona > Siphonopidae > Microcaecilia > Microcaecilia unicolor. The sequence goes on along the minus strand of NW_021963286.1, from coordinate 38,592 downwards.
CGAATTATTTATTTATTTCCTCCCACGCTTGCCATTTCCGTGCGCATTTCTCTTTAAAAACTGTTTCCCCAAGCATTATACTTAGCTATATAAATTTGTTTTAAGCAACACATAAAATATTAATAATTTGCCATTGACAGCAGCATAAATGAGTAAGTTTGAAATAATTTATAAGATAAATTAAGTCGCATGGTCCAGTGCACGAACCAAAGTTGATAATTGATTGCAGGATTCAGCCAGTCATAATACTAATCCAAAAATAAATTAGAAATAAAGATAATTAGGGCATACTTATATGAAACAGCTATGCTCTACTGAAAAGCCTTCTGTATGCAAAAGCACAGCCTTTGTTACATTGATTTGTTAGGAATGTGTAAGGAATTCAGATGAAAAGATTATTGTTGGTATTGGAGACAGACAAGTTTTCAGTAAAGATGATAATATCTTGAGATAAGGAAGTTGTATTCTCTTTTTTTCTTCTATGCCTTTTGTATCACAAATACCTTAGTGTTGACTGTGCATAATATGTAAACAGCTTTGAATGTAGTAGTAAAAAACCACAGAAAGGTGGTATATCAAATCCCATTCCCTTTCCCTTTCAGAAGAATCCATTGAACGAGAAGGTAAATTCCATTAAACATTTATTTTACACAGTGCATTTTTTTTTAGCAAAAAAGGTGCCGGTACTCAAATAATAGGCCACCCTTCAGGTGTAGGGTGATCACTGAGAGACTCATCCCACAATAGCCAGGCACCTGCAACCAGTCACAGAATCTATGACAAGACAGAATTGGTGTGTAGAGTCTGAGCTCGTTCATTAAAATGTGGGGTCCATGGGTCAATTTTAGCAGACAATGGAAAAGGTGCTAGTACTCAGTACCCCCAAGTACCGCCTCAAAAAAGCCCTGATTTTACATATAAACACAGTTACTCAAACATTACTTTGATTCTATCATTGATGGGCCCTTTTACTAAGCCGCATAAGCGTCTATACGCACCCAACATGCGCCAAAATGCAACTACTACCGCCTATCGAGTGGCTCTTGAAGTAATTTCATTTTTGGCATGCGTCCAATATGCGCATCTGAAAAATATTTTGTTATTTTCGGGCATGTATAATGGACGCGTGCCAAGTGGCATTTGATGCACATTGGTCATTACCACCCGGATTCTTTACCGCTAGGTCAATGGCTAGCAGTAAGGTCTCAGACCCAAAATAGAGGTGTGGCAATTTTGATTTTGCTGCACATACATTTTCAGCAAAAAATGTCTTTTTTACAGGCACGCTAAAAAATGGATCGGCGCGCCCAAAACCCACGCCTACACTACTGCAAGCCATTTTTCAGCGAGCCTTTGTAAAAAGACCCCTGAGAGAGTACTTAATCATTAAGGAGCCTTTTACTGCGCTGCAGTAAAAAGGGCCATGCACTAGCACCGAGTAAAAAGGCTGAAAATAGCCACAACCATGTGGTAAGTGCGAGGGGAAGAACCTACCACTAGCCACTGAGGTGGCAGTAAGGGCTCCCACATTAACTTGGTGGTAACTGGGGAGCAAGCGCACATCCTCATTTCCACCTGGTGGCTATCATGCTAGAAAATAGTGCCCTATTTTCCGTAGAATGGGAAATGGCTAGAACTACCACCAGTGCTTGCGTTGGGCCGGCATAGCTCAATATTGGCATGCAGTAAGCCCACATTGAGCTTACCTCTGCTTTGTAAAAGGGACCCTTAGAGTATAATTTTATAAAAGGACACCTAAATGAGAAGTCCAACAGAGCATTTATTTGCAACTTATTTTATAATGCCAATATACTGTAGATACCCATGGGCCCATTAAAATAAATAAATAAATAAGTCATAAGGTGGCAGAAGGACGTTTTTCTTTCAAAAACATCCAAGTTTGCAATTTTTGACACCCAGGTTTTCGACATTTTGCTCCACAGTTCATCTAAATTTCAAGAGAATATGATGGGGCATGTTCTGGGCTGGGCGTTTGACAAAGTGCCGCACGAAAGACTCCTGAAGAAATTGCAGAGTCATGGAATCGGAGGTAGGGTATTATTATGGATTAAGAACTGGTTGAAAGATAGGAAGCAGAGAGTAGGATTGCGTGGCCAGTATTCTCAGTGGAGGAGGGTAGTTAGTGGGGTCCCGCAGGGGTCTGTGCTGGGTCCGTTGCTTTTTAATGTATTTATAAATGACCTAGAGATGGGAATAACTAGTGAGGTAATTAAATTCGCCGATGACACAAAATTATTCAGGGTCGTCAAGTCGCAGGAGGAATGTGAACGATTACAGGAGGACCTTGCGAGACTGGGAGAATGGGCGTGCAAGTGGCAGATGAAGTTCAATGTTGACAAGTGCAAAGTGATGCATGTGGGTAAGAGGAACCCGAATTATAGCTACGTCTTGCAAGGTTCCGCGTTAGGAGTTACGGATCAAGAAAGGGATCTGGGTGTCGTCGTCGATGATACGCTGAAACCTTCTGCTCAGTGTGCTGCTGCGGCTAGGAAAGCGAATAGAATGTTGGGTGTTATTAGGAAGGGTATGGAGTCCAGGTGTGCGGATGTTATAATGCCGTTGTATCGCTCCATGGTGCGACCGCACCTGGAGTATTGTGTTCAGTACTGGTCTCCGTATCTCAAAAAAGATATAGTAGAATTGGAAAAGGTACAGCGAAGGGCGACGAAAATGATAGTGGGGATGGGACGACTTTCCTACGAAGAGAGGCTGAGAAGGCTAGGGCTTTTCAGCTTGGAGAAGTGACGGCTGAGGGGAGATATGATAGAAGTGTATAAAATAATGAGTGGAATGGATCGGGTGGATGTGAAGCGACTGTTCACGCTATCCAAAAATACTAGGACTAGAGGGCATGAGTTGAAGCTACAGTGTGGTAAATTTAAAACGAATCGGAGAAAATTTTTCTTCACCCAACGTGTAATTAGACTCTGGAATTCGTTGCCGGAGAACGTGGTACGGGCGGTTAGCTTGACGGAGTTTAAAAAGGGGTTAGATAGATTCCTAAAAGACAAGTCCATAGACCGCTATTAAATGGACTTGGAAAAATTCCGCATTTTTAGGTATAACTTGTCTGGAATGTTTTTACGTTTGGGGAGCGTGCCAGGTGCCCTTGACCTGGATTGGCCACTGTCGGTGACAGGATGCTGGGCTAGATGGACCTTTGGTCTTTCCCAGTATGGCACTACTTATGTACTTATGTACTTAAAATGTCTAGGGCCAAAATTAAGACTTTTTTGCTACACCTGTTTTTTTTAATTAATTTGCAGTATATATATGTAATAAACAAAATCAAGCAAATAATCAGAATATACATTAAGGAAAAAATAAGCCAAATAGAAAAAAGATCTTATTTTTTAGTCCACATCTAGGGAGCCAATAAGACCAACAAATAAAAAGAAAGGTAAATATATCAAGCTACACCTGTTTCACTTACAACTTAGTGACCAATAGGTGCCAAAATGACCAAATAACTAAGGAGGGATTCAGACATACCCCCCCCCCCTTTACTACCCCAGTGCTCACTGACCCCATTCCAGCCGCCTAAGATGTGTCAGTGATAGTATATACCAGGCTCTATGACAGCTTCACATATGATGCTTTTCTATATGTGTATTTGTATTTATAGAATAGACTGCAATTATATATATTGACATATGTGTTAAGAGATTCACTTAATTATGGAGGAAAAAGGTCTCAAATTGATTGTAAGCTCTTTGAGCATGGACTGTCTTTCTTCTATGTTTGTGCAGCGCTGCGTATGCTTTGTAGCGCTATAGAAATGCTAAATAGTAGTAGTAGTAGTAGTAAAATGCCAGCTTGCCCATATACATGAATAAATCATAAGGCATATCTCAGGCTAAAATCATCATCAAGCTCAAAAAACCTCCTTCAAATTTTATTCAGGTAACTTTTCACAAAGAGAAAACTTCCTTTGACTTAGCTTTAAATGCTGGATGGTCTCACGTCTTTACTCTTGTCTCCCGACGGGGACCTGTTTCGCTCCACCGCTTTCTCAAGGGACGGATATAGACATGCCTAAAAAACAAAGTAAGTCAAAGCCCAAAATCTGACCTTACTACTTTAATGTCATAATAGACTCTCCAACACTCTTACTAGTGTGTCTCTGTACAGCAGGACCAACAGTTCCTACAAAATGGCTTCTCATTTAAATACCATGGAAACTAGGGTGTGTTTTAGTCAGCTGGTTGAGGCTAGTTATGGTGTCCCTGAAAGGACATACTTGTGTGCTTAATCCATTGGCAAAACAAAATCTCACAAAGATATATCTCAGAATCACTCAAAAGAGTCTCAAGAGAACCTTAAAGGAATGCAGTCCACTCAATAGTGGAATTCAGCCCGTTAGGTGCTATTGATTGTAGGGCATGTATCCATCATTTTTCACATTGAGTCAGTTTTCTGTCATGATCGCCTCCCCGAGAGGGAGGTGCCACCTGCTTTATAAAGCAGCATCTAAAGTCTTTAAAGACATGACGAGTTTCCTTACAGTGTTGAACTAAAGGAGAGGAAGAGGTGGCAAATATTTTAATGAACATAGACTTCATATAGCTTTCTCTAGGATTTGGAATCTGAAGGAAATTTTGAGCCCATCAGACCTGCCAGCTAAGCGAGATCATACAACAGAAAGAAAGAAACATATGAAATGTGGAGCATATAGTATCATCTACAAATGCAAATTGTCAATCAACACACGTAGTATATGTCTTGCGATTCCCATGCAATAAAATATACGTAGGCAAAACGAGCAGGACTTTATATGTCCGGCTAATAGAACACAAGTCATGTATATCCACCCAAAAGTTAGGAGCTCCTTTAGTTCAACACTGTAAGGAAACTCGTCATGTCTTTGAAGACTTTAGATGCTGTATGTATTCATGGTTGGACATATACATACTGGCTTTCTAAAATCAGTAATTTAGATATGTATGTGATATATATGTCTAAATGCTAGTTTCTTTAAATCCAAATCACAAATAAGGCTTTGTGAAGGAGTATATAGGAAGTTACCCATCCCCTTTAATAACACTCCCTCACAGAGCCATATTAAAACCTGCAATATAGAGCAAACTTTGTATGGCTCAGTGAGGCAGAGCAGGGAGGCCATAGCCCAAGTAGGATAAAACCCCATGAGCACAACAAAGTCAGAGAGACCCAGGGAAGACAAGAGCAGCCTTTTAGCAGATGTTTCCACCACACATCTGTAAGCAGCAGAAGCTTAATTTAAGTAGGCCAAGTTTTACCTTGGAACCCTTGAGGCCAGGCCAGAGCAAAGCCTGGTTTTGATTACACTTCAAGAAAGAACTAGTGCATACTGTGGGCTATAGGAAGAATGCTACATGAACTTAAAGATACTTTTGTTCTTAGTTTATCCAGTCTGTGAAGGAATCAGGCTTTACATACTTGTGAAGTTAAAGAGAAAGGGGATGGGACTTGATATACCACCTTTCTGTGGTTACAATCAAATTGGTTTACACCTCAATTTCATCTGTTTTTATCTGATAATACACTGTATTGGTCTTCTCTCAAAACACATTCAGGGTACCTTGGATTGAATACTGCTGATGATTAGTGCAATAATGTTTCATTATTCAGGGTGTGAGGGGCACTGTCTCATAAAAAGTACAAACGCTAGGAAAACACCACAAAGTTAAATACCAGTAGTTTTTAAAACATATTGGAGAAATATTGTTCACTCAATGTATATCTAAGCTCTGGAACTTGCTGTTGGACGATGTGGTAAAAATAGTAGCTGCATTTTAAAAAGTTTGAACAAATTCTTGGAGGTAAAATCCATAAACCATTATTAAAGTAGATCTGGGTAAGTAGCATAGAATCCTACTATTTTGATTAATTTGCCAGGAACTTGTGACCTGGATTGGCTACTGTTAGAAACAGGATACTTGGCAGGATGGATCTTTTGTCTGACCCAATATGACATGCCTTATGATCTCATGTTCCTAAGGGATAGTAGAGTTTAGTAGTTAGTGTGAATGGGCAGACTATTATTTTCTTTCTGTCATCATTCTCTTAGTTTTTATGATAGATAATCTTAGCTGTGAGTATTATGCATATATAGCATAAATAGCTTAAGAAATCTAAAAGCCAGGACTTTTGAATACTATGCTTTAGTCTCCAAGTGTGAAATTGCTACTTTGATAGGATTTGTGGCCCATCCTAATGATATGCCATTTGATAATAATGAATTCTGTCAGATTTAATGGATATATAATTAATGCTTAGATGCTGCTGATAGCACATCATGTCACTAAATGGAGATAATGTTCTGGAAGCAACAAGCAATTTCAGTTACAATGTACTCAGTGTAGCACAGATAAGGCATTACTGTGCATTACTTGCAGGGGCTAAAGTTTAATTTGTGTTAGAAGATTTTTATCTAGAGATGGTACTCATGTTTTATTTTCTTTTAAAAGAAAAGCCTACAGGTGAAGGTATAATTTGTATGTGCTCTTGAAATTTGTATGCATGAGTCAAAACTCTGGGAATGAAAAATGTTAAAAGATGAGCATAAATTTTGCTAAAATATTCTAACCCCTGTGTTCAATGTGAATTAGGATCCTGGTAAAAGCATCTATGGAAGATCTCTGGAAAATCGACTGAAGAATCAAATATGGTTTGCATTACTTTGCATTTGAAACAAAGCAAGGTAGACATGCCATTTTCTTAAAATATTTGCACCTGACAGCCTTCTGAGAATTATGAGTTAGATCTCACTTATATTTTCAGTACAACTTTCAGCCTGAAGAGCTATGCATTGTCAGGAATTAAGAACAAAAGAACCTAAGTGTTGCCATACTGGAACAGACAGAAGGTCCATCAAGGACAGTATCCTGCTTCCAACAATGGCCAATCCAGGTCACAAGTACCTGGCAGGATCACAAAACTGTATAAAACAGATTTTATGCTGCTTATCCTAGAAATAAGCAGTGGATTTTCCCAAGTCCATCTTAATAATGACTTATGGACTTTTTTAAAGCCTGCTAAGCTAACTGCTTTTATCACACTCTCTGGCAATGAATCCAAGAGTTTAATTACACAGTGAGTGAAGAAATATTTTCTCCAGGTTGTTTTAAATGTACTACTTAGTAGCTTCATTCTGTGCCCCCCTAGTCCTAGTATTTTTGGAAAGAGTAAACAAATGATTCATGTCTACCCATTTTACATCACTCAGGGCCCCTTTTACAAAGCAATGGTAAGCCCAACACAAGCTTACCACTTGCTAAACAGGAACTACCTCCGGGCTACCGCAGCAGCCCGGCAGTAGTTCCCACCCCCAGTGCACCGTCATGGGACAGGCAAATGGGATCTGTTATGGAAAGAGGGAGATAGTGGTTGCTGAGGATGGGCAGACTGAAAGGGCCATTTGACCCTTATCTGCTTTCATGTTTCTGTTTCTGCTTGTGGCCTGATTTGGCCACTGTTGAGGATACTAGTCTTGATATATTTTCGGTCTGACCCAGTATTGCAATGCTTATGTTCTAAAATTATGATTTGATATTTGATATTAGAAAGTCAAGGGGTAGGAATGACCAAGGTGATGAGTCATGAAAGGTTGATAAGTCTTTATTGTATATATTTGCTTGAAGTCAGCACAATCAAAACAGACTTACACTGGAGTATGGATGCTACATATCTATGTTTCAGCCTATGCCTTTGCCAGGAGTCTTTAACAAACATAATGTACATGTGTGATTAAATACATAAATAAAAATGTACAACACATTGACCACTGGAGGAGTAAAGGGAGGTCATCCCTGATTCCTTCCAGTGATCATCTGGTCATTTGTGGTCTTTGTGCCTTATTCCTTATAAAAACAGGTCTAGCTCAAAACATCTTAGTTTTAGTCCTGGACAGTTTTGTTTTATTCCATTATGTCTGAAAAACATCCAAGTGTTAGAAACACCTATATAATCCTATGGGTGTCTATCCAGCTTATTTTCGAAAGTGATCGCCGGCCATCTTTCGACATAAATCGGGTGATGGCCGGCGATCTCGCAAAAGCGGCCAAATCGGTATAATCGAAAGCGGCTTTTTTGACAACATCGCCGCTTTCCCGTCGCCTCGCTGGCGAAAGTTCAAGGGGGCGTGTTGGCGGTGAAGCGAAGGTGGGACATGGGCGGGCATGGGCGTGGCTACCAGATGGCCAGCTTTCACGGATAATGGAAAAAAAAAGCGGCGTTCAGCAGTATTTTGCCGGGTTTACTTGGTCCTTTTATTTTCATGACCAAGCCTAAAAAAGGTGCCCCAACTGACCAGATGACCACCGGAAGGAATCGGGGATGACCTCCCTGTACTCCCCCAGTGGTCACCAACCCCCTCCCACACTAAAACAATAAAACTAAAAACCTTTTTTGCCAGCCTGTATGCCAGCCTCAAATGTCGTACCCACCTCCATGACAGCAGAATATGTTCTATCCTCTGACAGCCTTTCCCTGGTTGTGATGTGGCTCTCGGGTGACTGTGACACCTTTTCTGTTAGGTGCACTGCAGAGTCACATCAGCAATGCATTGTGGTGGGTGTAGGGTAGTGGGCTCTACTCCCATGGTGCTTTTCCCCCTGCTAACTGGGAAAGAGTGTGTCCAGTTTTGTTTCCGGTAGTCCATGAGATAGTGGCCATTTTTGTCAGCCACTTTTAGATCCCTTTCATGTGTTACCCATGTTAGAGAATTTAGTTATTACCTTGAATGCTGCTGAAAGAGGGCATTCTTCCAGCTCTGACCTACTGCTAATCTTAGTACCAGGGAGACTCTTTGCCAATGGGGCACAACCTCTGATCTGCAGTTAACTGTGAGTAAACGTGCTTATTCAAATAAAGGACTTTTTCAAAGAGATTAGTCTTCAGGTGTCAACTGGTGTGCCAAGGTTATACAGCAGCAACAAGTCCTAGAGGCCTGCATGTATTCAGGTCCCTGGAGCACCTTTAGCGGGTACCGCAGTGCACTTAAGGCAGGTGGACCCAGGCCCATCCCCCCTACCTGTAACACTTGTGCTGGTAAATGGGAGCCCTCCACAACCCACTGTACCCACATGTAGTTGTCCCCTTCACCCCTAAGAGCTACTGTAGTGGTGTACATTTGTGGGTAGTGGGTTTGGGGGGGGGGGGGGGTTGGTGGGCTCAGTACCCAAAGTAAGGGAGCTATGCATGTGGGAGCGTTTTTTGAAGTCCACCGCACTGACCCCTAGGGTGCCCAGTTGGTGTCCTGGCATGTGAGGGGGGCCAGTGCACTACGAATGCTGGCTCCTCCCATGACCAAATGCCTTGGATACCTACTACTACTACTATTTAGCATTTCTATAGCGCTCCAAGGCATACGCAGCGCTGCATAAACATAGAAGAAAGACAGTACCTGCTCAAAGAGCTTACAATCTAATAGACAAAAAATAAATAAAGTAAGCAAATCAAATCAATTAATGTGAACGGGAAGGAAGAGAGGAGGGTAGGTGGAGGCGAGTGGTTACAAGTGGTTACGAGTCAAAAGCAATGTTAAAGAGGTGGGCTTTCAGTCTAGATTTAAAGGTGGCCAAGGATGGGGCAAGACGTAGGGGCTCAGGAAGTTTATTCCAGGCGTAGGGTGCAGCGAGACAGAAGGCGCAAAGTCTGGAGTTGGCAGTAGTGGAGAAGGGAACAGATAAGAAAGATTTATCCATAGAGCGGAGTGCACGGGAAGGGGTGTAGGGAAGGACGAGTGTGGAGAGATACTGGGGAGCAGCAGAGTGAGTACATTTATAGGTTAGTAGAAGAAGTTTGAACAGGATGCAAAAACGGATAGGGAGCCAGTGAAGGGTCTTGAGGAGAGGGGTAGTATGAGTAAAGCGACCCTGGCGGAAGATGAGACGGGCAGCAGAGTTTTGAACCGACTGGAGAGGGGAGAGGTGACTAAGTAGGAGGCCAGCAAAAAGCAGATTGCAGTAGTCTAAACGAGAGGTGACAAGGGTGTGGATGAGGGTTTTGGTAGAGTGCTCGGAAAGAAAGGGGCGGATTTTACGGATGTTGTAAAGAAAGAAACGACAGGTCTTGGCAATCTGCTGGATATGAGCAGAGAAGGAGAGAGAAGAGTCAAAGATGACCCCAAGGTTTCGAGCTGAGGAGACAGGGAGAATGAGAGAGCCATCAACAGAAATAGAAAACGGGGGGAGCGGGGAGATGGGTTTGGGGGGGAAAATGAGAAGCTCGGTTTTGGTCATATTTAATTTCAGGTGGCGTTGAGACATCCAGACAGCAATGTCAGACAAGCACGCTGAAACTTTGGTTTGGATGCAAGGTGAGATATCAGGGGTAGAAAGGTAGATTTGGGAGTCATCAGCATAGAGATGGTAGGAAAAGCCATGGGATGAGATTAATGAACCAAGGGAAGAAGTGTAAATAGAAAAGAGGAGGGAACCAAGAACAGAACCCTGAGGTATGCCGACAGGCAGCGGGATAGAAGTAGAAGAGGATCCACCAGAGTGAACACTAAAGGTGCGGAGGGAGAGGTAGGAAGAGAACCAGGAAAGGACAGAGCCCTGGAATCCAAGTGAGGACAGGGTATCGAGAAGTATGCTGTGATCGACAGTGTCAAAAGCAGCGGAAAGATCAAGAAAAATGAGGATGGAATATTGACCTCTGGATTTAGCCAGTAATAGGTCATTGGAGACTTTAGTAAGCGCAGTTTTGGTTGAGTGGAGAGGGCGAAAACCAGATTGTAGTGGGTCAAGAATAGCATGTGAGGAGAAAAAATCAAGGCAGCGGCGGTGAACAGCACGCTCAAGTAATTTGGAGAGAAAAGGAAGGAGGGAGATGGGTCGGTAATTAGAGGGACAAGTAGGGTCGAGTGAAGGCTTCTTAAGGAGAGGTGTGACCACAGCATGTTTAAAGGCAGCAGGGACAGTCGCAGTGGAAAGTGAGAGGTTGAGAATGTGACAGATAAAAGGAATAAGAGCAGGAAAGATGGCATTAAGAAGGTGGGTGGGAATGGGATCAGAGGAACAGGTTGTACATTTTGAGGAAGAAAGGAGAAGTGTAGTTTCCTCAATAGTAACTTCAGGAAAGGAGGAAAGGGAATGAGGGAAAGGAGAGAGAGGGGAACGGACTAGTGGAGGGAGAGGTGGTGAGGTAGAGAAAGCAAGGTTTATCTTTTCAACCTTGTTGTGAAAGAATTCAGCAAGGGTCTGAGGAGATAATGAAGGGGGAGTTGGGGGAGGGGGCACCTTGAGGAGAGAGTTCAATGTGGTGAAGAGAAGTCAAGGATTAGAGCCAAGAGAGTTGGTCAGTTGGATATAATAATCCTGTTTGGCACGTAAAAGAGCAGATTGGAAGGAGGTCAGCATGAACTTAAAGTGTAAGAAATCAGCAAGGGCCCGAGATTTCCACCAGAGGCGTTCGGCGGAGCGGGTACAGGAATGTAGGTAGCGGATATTAGAAGTCAGCCAAGGTTGGGGTTTTGTACGCCTTACAGGGCGGGTCATCAAAGGTGCAAGAGTGTCTAAGGCAGAGGATAGAGTATTGTTGTAAGAAGAAACAGCCTCGTTGACAGATGTGGATGGTGCCACAGTAGAGAGGAGGTTTGAAACATGGGAGGATAGAGATGAAGGGTCAATATCGTGAAGATTCCTAGATAAATTAGATAAGATAGGACGGGACTGGGAGGGAGGAGATTTAAGTGTGAAAGTTATAAGATGGTGATCAGAGGAGGGAAGATCAGAAGCAAGGAAACTAGAGGGTGAACAATTGGAGGAGAAGATGAGATCAAGGCAGTGACCATTTTGATGAGTGGGGGAGGTGGAGCATAGTTGGAGATTAAAGGAGGACGTTAAAGTGAGTAACTTGGAAATATAAGAGTTGGAAGGATCATTAGCAGGAATATTAAAGTCACCAAGGATGAGAGAGGGGGAGGAAGGATCATGGAAGAAGGCAAGCCAGGCATCAAAGTCACTGAGAAAGGATGAAAGGGACTTATCAGGGGGACGATAAATGACCGCTATTCGAAGAGGCAGAGGAGAGAAAAGGCGGATAGAGTGGACTTCAAAGGAGGAAAAACAGTGAGATTGAGGTGGAAGAAGGGGTTGAAATCTGGAGGAGGGAGAGAGAAGTAGTCCAACACCGCCCCCACGGCCAGCAGGGCGAGGAGTATGTGAAAATAGATAACCGCCATGGCACAGGGCTGTGACTGAAGCAGAGTCATCAGAGCAGAGCCAGGTTTCTGTTATGGCGAGCAGATGGAGGTGACACGAGATAAAGAGGTCATGGATATAGGCGAGTTTGTTACAGATAGAGCGGGCATTCCATAGGGCGCAAGAGAAGGGCAGAGAAGAGGAGGGGAGTAGAGAAATAGAGATGAGGTTAGAGAGGTCGTGGTGAGATCTGTAGGGTTGGGATAATAGTTGGTGAGGGGGGCCAGGATTGGGATTGATGTCACCGGCTGAGAGTAAGAGAAGCAGTAAAAGAGAGCGGAGGAGAGTAGGAGAGGTGTGGCCACGAAGGCGTCGAAGGCGAGAGGTATTTAGGTGGAATGGGGAAGGCAAAATGGACGGAAGAAAGAGGCGGAGATTAAAAGCCAAGAGGGAGGAAGAGGGTAGGAGAGAAGGTGAGATGATGAAGTCGATGGATGGGCAGTGAGTTCCTGTAGTGGAGAGAGGTAGGGGGTGAGGGAAAAGATTAGGAAGGGACAGGGCTAGGAAGAGAATATGAATAGGGGCCATAAATGACTGCGGTACTTTAGCAAGATTAGATGTAAAGAGAAAAATGCCTAATGGCGCGCAGCACCTAGAGCGGAGACCCTGAGTGGATCGGAGTGGACCTGGGTGTCACCCCGGAGAAGGCTGTAAGGATATGCAGATGAGCTGCAAGTCCTTCACAGCACCTGAAAGGCAGCCGGTGGTAGAGCTGGGCACCTCTCAGCTGAGGAAAGGCTTACCAGGGGTTAGGCCGAAGCCAGCATTCCTCCCCCTGAGGGTCGCCTGGGTTGGAGATCGCTGGCATTTTTTCCATTATCGCTGAAAAACAAGACCGGCCATCTCAAACCCTGCGAACTCTGGCATTTGGCCGGGCTAAACTGTATTATCGAAAAAAAAGATGGCCGGCCATCTTTTTCGATAATACGGTTCCGGCCAGCTGTAGCGCCGCCGCCAAAATAGATCAATGTTTGATTATGCCCCTCTTTAGCATTTAGCACGTGCTAAAAACACTAGTGCACCTTTGTAAAAGACCCTCCTCTAGTAGAAAAGCCCTCTAAGCCCCTTATTGTACAGTAAACACTGTTTATTAAAACAAGTATGTGAAATTAACTGAACAATTACTAGAAAACTGAGAAATAGTAATGAAAAAATTAATGTTAACAGAATTTTTTATGCCTGGGCACACCCCTACTGTTTTTCCAATCTGAGGGCCAGATGCACTAAACTTAATGAGCCATTAACGAGCAAGTAGTAAACCCTGGCACGCACTAAAGACTTTTTTCTGATGACGGTAGCAGCTAACGAAAACGGAATGCAGATGAGCAAATTGTGTAGAAACCCTATTGTAATGAGATGCACTAACCTTTTCCGATTGCCTTAACGCTGGAAAATCTAACGATAGGTCTGTACCTCTCATTGGGGCTGCACGGGATTGAAAAACTGCTACAAAAGTAACAAAAGAAAAATAGCGCTCCGCTTTAAAAAAGACGTCTATTTTGGTCGTTGTCCCCCCCCCCAAGACGCCGCGCCGCTCACCCCTTCTGATGCGGCTCGATCCAGAGGACAGTGCAGTTGAGGATGCCCATCCAAAAAAACATCCATTTTGGCCGTCATTCTCCCCCTGCAATAATAAAAATGTCTTTTTTGACAGTGCTTCACTCAGCTGAGAGACCTGGAAGTCCCTGAGCCAATCACAACGCGTTTAGCTGAGCTAAACGCGCTGTGATTGGCTCAGAGACTTTCCGGTCTCTCAGCTGAGTGAAGTACTGTAAAAAAAGACATTTTTATTATTGCAGGGTGGAAATGACGGCCAAAATGGACGTTTTTTTTTTGGATGGGCATCCTCAACTGCACTGTTCTCTGGATCGAGCCTCATGGGAAGGGATGATCAGCGTGGCATCTTTGGGCGGCACAGGGAGGCGCATTTGGCATGCGCAGAGCAGCCAGCATATCACTTGGCTGCTCTGCGCATGCTCGACCGGCCGATTGGCGGACTGTTTAACGATGGAATAGAGAATGCAAGTGAGCTACAACGAGCAGCTCATTTGCATTCGCTTTCCTTAATGCATGCCTATTCCTTACCGATTTGCTAAGGGAATCGGTAAGGGAAGGGCTCTAACGATTGTTTAGTGCCTCTGGGCCTGAGTTCTCAGCGTTTGAATATGCAACTTCTGGTTTCCAACAAGGGCACCACTGCTGAGTTATAGGTCTAGGTCCCCTTATATTGTTTCAAAAGTGTATAGATGTCATAACATGATAACTAAATTGTGAGATGAACCACTTTAAATATGATTCATTATGTTCTAATGGCCATGAACAAAGGAAGGCCTTTGAAATCACAAATCACTACTTGGTACTTCATTTGATCTAATATTCTTACATGTGCAGAAGTTCACATTCCAATTACAGAATTCAAAATGTTTTTACTGTGCACTACCCACCTATGTCCCAATATTTCCATGAATACATTTACAATATAAGAGGAGTTCAATGGAACTGAAGCAAGAACCCAAACATTTATCTGTACACAGTGCTTTTTCTTTTCTAGGAGAAAAGGTGCCAGTTCCAATCTCAAAATGGCTTCCACAACCTCATGCAGCACTCTCATGAGCTGCTACTGGAAATCGTGGTAGTCCTTTTGATTGCATGGACAGGAGTGAATGGGGTTCACTCCAGCCCCCAAAGGCCACTACACCACCAGGGCTTTTAAGGTAGGTCTGGAGAGGACCTATGGGTGAGGGAGGGAGCTTTTGATCAGAGGGTCACCTGCTAACCTAGCCGGCCGGCCAGCAGCAGTAAAAAATATATAGTGGAAGATGGCATTACAGCATACCAGCATGTACAGGTCAAAAAACACCCTGCCCATACATATAAATACATGTATTTAACTGTCCTCCACGTGACCTACATTGTAGAAGTTGCTGTTTATCATTGCACTGGATTCTCTAGTTTATACATTATTCCAGCTCAGAATCCTTTATATGGAAAAGGAAAGTTTGGATAAAACACCAGGATTAGACTGAAAAAGTGAATTAAAGAGTTCCAGTGGCTGAACAACTTTCTGGGAACTCACATGTTGGAGCCACATGAAATAGCCATTACTTGAGATAAATTAATCCTCTGGTTTAGACATTACACAGTCTTTCAGAGCTTGTCTCAATTATCTACTAGAGTACAGTAATACTGTTATGCAGAACTGGAAACCATAACTTCACCTCCTGATTTAGTGTGTCGTAAAAACAGTGATTTACAAAGGTAAAACATGATAGGTGATAATGACAAGTACTGCAAATGGGTTGTTAAAATGCAGCAAGTCTGAAGTGATAAAACTTCATAAAGAAACTATGCACCATATAAGCTTTCAAGTGGCATTCTGGGAATAAAAGTGATCACAGCAGTGAGGCCACTGGATTAGGTTCATGTTCTCAGTCTATCAGCTGCAGGACACACCTGCTCAGTTTAATTGTGGGAAGGGGGATCATACACTTAAATACCGCACGGGTACAAATGGTAGAATTTTCCCTCTTCCCTCCCCCAAAGCTTACATCAGACAGAGGACAATTTCCAAATCCAGTTAATTGGGAAAATAGTGGTTTATGTGGGTAAATTGGTCTGTCTGAAAAGTGCACGCCTCAGAAAAGCCAACAAAAATCAAAGAAGAGAATGTACACCTTTAGGTACCTTATAAAGGCATATTTTTGAGAAAAGTAAAATACACATGCAAAATTGATTTTTTTTAAATCTCAGCACGTGCTTTTTTCTCTCTCTCTCTCTCTTTTTGTTATCCACATTTTTGAAAGAAATGTCTGTGCCCAACAGGAGGCTCCGACTATAAAAATACCCATGGATTAGACTTCTGAAAATTGATTCCTTTGGCCATCACATGTTAAGTAGTCTGTGAACAACTATCAAAAGCCCCTGGATAAAAGGTCTGTCTAAAAATCACTCATTTTATGCAACTGAAAAGTAATTGTATTGTTTCACAGACTGTAAATGTTTATCTACAGAAGCAGTAGAAAAATGTTGGGGCCCTGTTTACTAAGCAGCGCTAGAGGTGCATTAATGTTTTTAGCACACGCTAAGCATTAGTGAGTGCTAACCGTGTAGATGCCCACAATATTCCTATGGACATTTACACAGGTGCTAATTTTTAGTATGTGCTAAAAATGCTACTGCATCTTAGTAAACAGGGGCCTTTGTCAGGTTCTCAGGTTCAGAGCCCGCGGGGCCGGGCTCTGGAGCAAACGTGAGCCCTTGGGCTGCTGATGAGGAGCGACAGCAGCAGGAAAACCCACCAACCAACGCTGGGCAAGCACACCGGCACCGACAGGGACTGCAGGCACTGCCCAGCGAGCCAGAACACATGGACTGGAATCCCCCGGACTGGAGGACAGGACTAGAATACTGGACTGCAATCCCCCGGACTGGAGGACACAGGACTGGAACACACACCGGACCGGAACACACTGGACTGGAGCACACTGGACTGGTCCGTATGCGCTTGGCCACTACCTCCCCCCCCCCCAAGGGTTGAGCCCTTGGGTTCGAGTGGCCGGCAGGACTTACCGGATACCGGATGACACAGGGACCAGGACTGGAAACAGAAGTACTCCTAAATCCTAAACTGACCTAAGTGCTCCTAAGCCCTAAACCAGCAGAAGTGTTCCTAACAGTAAACTGACAAAAGGACTTCCTAAGCCCTATACTAAACAGGAGCTCCTAAGCCCTGCACTACAAAGGGACTTCCTAAGCCCTAAACTAACAGAGCAGGGAACTAAACACAAAGCTAACACAGGTGCTCCTAAGCACCAAGCTACAAGCAGTGCTCTACAACTCTAACTAAATAAGGTGCTCCTATGCACCAAACAACCAGAAGAGCTCCTAGCACTAAAAGGGAAGACAGGGGAGCCACAAGGAAAAAGCAGGGAAGCTAACATATAAGCCAAAAGTGCTTCCAAAGCACCAGACCCAACCGTGCTTCTAAAGCATCAAACACAAACAGCAAAGACTGCAATGCTCTCAATAGCACAAACACCAGAAGTACTTCTAACAGCAAATCTGTAGTGTTCCTAACAACACCAAACCCTAAAGTACTTCTAACAGCAACAGAGCTTCCAAAGCCCTACACACAGCAATGCTTCCAAAACCAAGAGGGAAAAGCAGGGGAACCACAAGGGAAAAGCAGGAAAGCTAAACACACAGACACCAGTGCACACTGCACTAACACTAACCTGGACCTTAGCAAAAGCAAGCAGGGAAACTAGACACAAAGTCAGAAGTGCACACTGCACCACCCTACCTAAAGCAAACACAACCGTTGCAAAGGCTCTGAAGGAAAGAACACCACTTCCTTATCAAGGCCCTCCCTGATGATGTCACACTCCCTAGACCCAGGCAGCACACTGAAACACAGAGAGCACACTGAAACCCATAGAGGCCCAAACCACACCAATGCAGCACCGTGAAGCACTTGAAGCCAGTACACCCAAAGAGAGGTAGAGCTAACTCAGTCCACACACACAGCTGTAGTAAAGTGAAACAATTAGAGTCATGCTGCTGGAAGCTACCAGCATAGAGAGAGAGAGCTAGCTCAGAAAGGACAGACAACAGAAACAGAAGCCAGCTAAGAAGCTGACCCCCAGGAAAAAGGTAAGTTTGAGAGGGGTTCTGACCACGATCATAACAGCACCTCCCCCTCAAGGCCCCCGTGTCCCCATGGGAGTCCAGGTCTCCAAAGAAAATTTAGGTCTCCATGGGTAACTGTGATGAAATCTCCCAATGGGTTTCACAACATAAATCTTGGCGGCTGGGCAGGAAGTATCAAGTACACCTACATGTGGGTACAGTGTTTTTTTTTTGGGGGGGGGGGGTTGGAGTGCTCCCATTTACCACCAACAAGTGTAACAGGTGGGGAGGGGGCCTGGGTCCATCTGCCTGAAGTGCACTGCACCCACTAACAACTGCTCCAGGGACCTGCATACTGCTGTCATGGAGCTGGGTATGACATTGAGGCTGGCATACAGGCTGGAAAAAAACTTTTTAAGTTCTTTTTTTTGGTGGGAGGGGTTAGTGACCACTGGGGTAGTCAGGGGAGGTGATCCCCGATTCTCTCCGGTGGTCATCTGGGCAGTTGGGGCACTTTTTGGGGACTTGTTCGTGAAAAAAAAAGGGTCCCAAAAAAGTGGCCCAATTCTCGCTTCTGCCGCCCTTCTTTTTTCCATTATCAGCCGAGCGCGCCCATCTCTCCTTGGCCGATAAACACGCCCCAGTCCCGCCTTCACCATGCCTCCGACATGCCCCTGTCAACTTTGTTCATTCCCACAACAGACTGCAGTTGGAGGCACCGAAAATCAGCTTTCAATTATACCGATTTGGGCGCCCACACGGGAGAAGGTGCCCATCTCCCGATTTGGGGTCGAAATATGGGCGACTTCTCTTTCAAAAAATAAGCTGGATTGTTTCCTGTATAAGGGGTTGCTTAAACAAGTCATCATTGGTGTAAAAAAAATCTACTGTTGGCCGTTGTTGAACAAACAAAAATAAATCTACTTTATTCACAATAACTTTAGTTCAACAAACGTATGTATAAAAATGTTACTTAGCTTGAGGAGCCTTGCTCTTAAACAGCTCTAAGTGATCGTCTAATGGTTTTTTTTGTAAGACCATGTCCGACGCTGTTAATTGCTTTGTAGGGGTCCCAACGGGGACCCATTTCACTATGGCTTCTTCCGGAGACCTCACCTTACTTGACAATCTGTAATTCAAATGAATGAATTTGTGTGAAACCAAAATGAGAGAAAATAGAAACAAAAGGAAAAAACTTCTAAGAAAACACCCACCTCTTGTATTCGAATTCTTAAAATGTTTTCACAGCGTGTGTTCTCAAAATGGCGCCCACTTTTTAAAGGGACGCCTTTAAAGAAAGGTCCAATCCTATACAAGGGCATGTTGACGTCATCTCAATCCACCCAGTTGTTGTGAATGTACAAAAAGAACTGCAAAGTGTGAGCAACCTTACTTATGCAAATGCTCATAAAAATGCAAGTTGTTTCCAAGCTGTATAAACCTTTTGGAACTGAAGACCTACCGTTTCAAGAAATTCTATGGCTAATACGCGCCAATGATGCTCTTTACTACATTGTAACTGTAATGAATCACTGTAATTCCACCTGTTAACTGTAAGCCACTTGAACTGAAACCTGATTTTGGATAATAGTGGGATACAAGAATGAAGACAGAAATAAATAAATAAGAATCACAGGTTGGAGTAGTTGTTCTAGTACCTCACACAACTAGACTGGATCACTCTTTAGTGACCTGAGGGCTTGAATTTTATAACTGGCTTTAAAAATCTTTTAAAAAATTACAAGTTTTACAATTTAGTGCAGCAACACTGTTGTGCTATTGCTAGACCGCTTGTATTTGTCTCATTATTTCTTTTTTCAAAAAGGAACATTTTGGCAAACTAAAAACACTTGCAGCAGAAGGCAAACATATAATTATGATTTCCAAAGAGTGCTTTATAGTCCATAAATCACACATCTTTAACTGGACAGAAAATATGTAAATGAAGCATGCATATATGTATTATAGTTTGGGAACAGCATATCATTAAACTTGCTTTAATTGGTTTTTAATCAAATTGCAAGGATTTTTACAAGTAGCATGAAGGCAAACCACAGGAACATTTCCAACTGTATACAAATTAATTGTTTACTAAGGTAAGATGAGTTAAGTCCATTTAAAACTATATAAGCAAAGGCAAAAAGTGTCTTAAATTTAGCTAGAGAGGCGATGGGGATTATGCATATTTCTCCAGTATACTGATGCACAGTTAGCTCTAGTGCACAATTTCAAAGAGACTGAACCTAAATGACAAAATCATAAAAGTCCAGAACACTCCAGGCAATCATAATTTGAGCTCCACAGCTTTCTGCTTTTATGGATAAATTCAAATAAATATAGTTGTGACTGAAGTTTCAACTGTTCCTCTATTTTCTCTCTGGAAAATATCTGTGCATGAGTGCAGCTGAAAGGGGTAGTTACGGGGAGCATGTATTGTACCTCTGCAAGACAAAATGACTTTTAAAATACTTTTTTTCACCGCTGAACCTCATTTTTAGAAAGCATAAGTATTGTTTATTATATAAAAATATCAAAATCAAGAAGCCAAACATGGAAGAAAAATGTGAAATGTGAGCAACGTACAAATCGTTAACATTAGGAGCCCTGGTTACACATCCTCCCAAGCAGTGGCGTTCCTAGGGGGGGGGGGTGCGGTCCGCCCCGGGTGCACGCCGCCGGGGGGTGCCGCGCCCGCCTGTCTTCCGTTGTTCCATGCTTCTTCTCTGCCCCGGAACAGGTTACTTCCTGTTCCGGGGCAGAGAAGAAGCATGGAACAACGGAGGACAGGCGCGCGCGGCACCCCCCCCCCCCCGGCATGCAACCAGTGGGGGGGGTCCTTCACGGGGGTGTCCTTTTGCCGGGGGGCGGGGGGCAGGGCGCATCGGCGTTCCGCCCCGGGTGCCAGCGCCCCTAGGAACACCACTGCTCCCAAGTCTGGCAATAAATAAGAATTTAAAGAAAAGAACAACAGGGCTGGCAGAATTCTCATTACCCTGCAAACTGAACAGTGGAAGGATTCGTTATTTATTACATTTTTAATCATAATCTCAAAATAGTATGCACGACAAATTAAATACAGAAAAAAACATAAAATCTGTTGAAATTAGAAATAGATTAACATGTAATAATCATAAACTATTTATGTAACAACAACAGATTAATGAAAATGGAAATGGAATATCAATGACATAAAATAGTGGAATACTTGAATTCCTAAACTTAGGCCCAAATGATTGGATCTAGTTTCATGTCCCCTTATTCGCATTATTTTGGCAATGAAAAAAAACAACATTTTGTTGCATAAATATACGTGGGTACATTTATATGCCCTGAAAAGTTGCATATTGAGGGCAGAGAGTGAGTGTGTGCTGGGCAGGACCATCATCTGTATGCTTAAAACCTCTTCCATAAGTTTCCAACAGAGTGGAATAAATTCCCTGGAGCCCTCAGGACTCAGAAGAACTCAGGATAGTTTAAGGGACTGCTGAGATAGCATTTGTTGCTGCAGGCTAAATAGTGACTTTGTCAGCTGTTAGACACAGTACAGTGATAAATGTGCTTGTTTTGTATTTGATGAGTTTTGTTTTGTAATGCTTTTATTATGTATCTTTAATAATCCCTTTAGTGTCCAATGTTCCCGTAATAAGCAGTATGGGAACAGATTGATGGGGACATTGAACACTAAAGGGTTAATTTGTATACTACTCTGGAAATGGGCAGTGTGTAAATGCTAATAAATAAAATGACATGACATGTGAATACAGTTGACACCTCCAAAATGAGGGCATAAATAGAAGATAAAATAGCTTTCTTGGCCTGTAGTGTTGGCTGCTGTATTGTACCAGACAAGCCAAGTCACACATATTTGGCATGTGACAATCATTTGGACATGTAGTTGAAGCAGCCTGCTATTATTGAGGGTGCTGGCAGTGAGCAGGACGATGAATTGTGGCAAGGAAAGAGAGATACCAGATTGTGGGAGGGGGGGGGGGGGTTAGCGACAAAGAGGCAGAGAGGTTGTGCATTGTGGGATGGGGGACAAGGAGGGAGAGAGGTGCTGCATCAGGGAGGGGAAAGGAAGGAGAAAGATGCTGAATCAGAGGTGGGCATCAAGGGAGAGAGACGCTGCATCGGGGGGAGAGAAAAGAGGTGGTGGATAGGGCTGTCAGGTAGGGAAGAGAGATTCAATGAGGGGGGATAAGGAAGAGAGGGGATGCAGAGAGGAAGAGATGTTGGACTTGAGGGGGGAGGACAAGAAAGGAGAGAGATGCCAAGATCTGTAGGGAAGAAGGAAGAGAGAGAGAGAGGTGCTGGTCCTGCAAAGGGGGAGACAGAACAGGATCAGAAAAGAGAGAACACTTGCTGAACCCTGGGGGGGGGGGGGAAGAGGGAGTGAAGAGAAGGGAGAGATGATGGCACAAGACAGGAGGGCATAGGGACTCAGAAGAGTTATGTTGGATAGGGAAAGAAAAGAGACACGGGAGATGCTTGACATGGCAGGAAAAGAGGGATGATACTGAGTCAGATAGATAGGGATGCAGAGAGAAGATGTATGGTGGACATGAAGAGAAAAGAAGTGCCAAATAGACAAGGAGAATCTGGCAAGACAGTTAAGAGAAGAAAGAGGAAAGCAGAGATTGGGATCTACATAATAAGAACAATAAAATGACCAAACTCAAAGGTGGAAAAATAATTATTTTATTTTCTATTTATTGATTAGAATATGTCAGTTTTTGGAATGTGCTTCTGCCAGATCTGGTTTTAGACATGGCTGGGGCCCATGATAAAAACCTCACTCATTGACCGTCAATCCCCTGCATAGTGGTAATAAATCTCCAGTGATTAGAAAGAGCGGGACAAAGTTGGATGATTATTATCCAAGAAGGAGGAAATATACACATACTAGAGGGGAGGGGGGAGTGTGAGGGGGCAGTGGAAGAAGAGAGATGCTGTAGACAATGGGGGAAGGGATGAGACATATTATTTAGACCAAGGGGACAGGACAGGAAGAAGAGACATGCTGGAAATTAAGTGAGAAGGGAATGAAGAATAGACATACTGGAGATATTGTTTGGGGAATAAAAGAAGGAAGATGCTGGATATTTTTTTTTTTTTTGGGGGGGTGAGAGAAGTAAGAAGAGAGAAGCTGGAAATAATGGGAGGGGAGAAGGAAAAAGAGCCATGATGGAAATAATGTTAGGAGAGAAGGAAGGAGACCAGGGAAGAAGCCAGACCAATTTTGGTGGCACCCAGGGAGTCAACACATTCCTCTCTTGCCTCTCCCCCATTCCACATGCGCATTCAACATACCTTTGCTGGTGGGGATGCTGAGGCCTGACCAAAGAAATACAGTTCCCCAGCTTCTCCCCTCCTCCTTGCTATGCTTCTTTAATGGAGACATGCCTCCAGCACTGACTCCAGGACTCCCTGAGCATGGGAGGACAAAAAAAGTGAATGATGCAGGAGTTTTGAGGGTGAAAATAAGAGTGAAATGCTGGTCATCATGGAGGGGGCAAGGGAGAAAAAATACAAATGCTGTACAATACAGTGGAAGCCTGAGAGGTATGGCATGAGAAAGATGCTGGATGCCATGGAAAGGTGTGGGACACAGGGGACAGATACTGAACAATAGAACGGTAGTGAAGAACAGGAAGATGCATGGTATAGGAGCATGGCTGGTTTGAAGGTGGGTGTGAGATCTGAGAGGAGTTTGTGCCCCCTTAAATTAAAAGCATTTCAGATATCTCTGGTCAAAAATCTACATATTCCAAATACAAGGACAAAAAGCAAGAGGCTAAGGATCTCCATACACACTGGAACCTGCAGTGTGTTGGTGACTCACATGCCTATGGCCCTTGTTCCCTTGTTCCCCTTATTTTTACCCCCAACAACAGGCTTACATCTAGTTGGATCAAGCACAATGTAATCCTGAGGGGTTAAATTAAAAAAAAAAAAGAGTACCTATGCCCTGCAGCAGCAATCCTTAGAGAGCAGTGTCGGAGCTGCACTGGCTGCAGGATTCAAGGTGGATGGTGGGCTTTGTTGGGATTTTTTTTTTTTGTTAGAGTGGGAGGTGCAGAATTTTTATTGGGGCTGAGATCCGCTCAGTCTTCTGCAGCGCTGGGAGGAGACATGATTGAATCATGTAGATGTAGTGGAGTTGTGTGAGGGCAGCGCTGGAGAATGGCTTACGGGTACTGGGGAAACCGGGTAGTGATGAGAGAGGAGCGGAAATTGAAGAGGTGTCCTGGGCTTTCCTGTTTCACACCAGCAAATGATGTCACCACATTGGTGTGCGGGTGACATCACTTGAGCCTGCACATGTGCAGAAGTGCTGGAGGCCGAAGGTGTTTGCCAGAGAAGCACCGGAGCGATGTTGGGATATAGTACTGGATCCAGAGAGCTGGGGAAAAGATTAGGACAACTGGGGACAGTGCAGCAGCAACTGGGAGTCTGGATAGAGAATTTTGGGTAGTGATAGTGCCCGGACATGTTTTGCTGAGTGTGCAAGCATACATGAAATGAAAGCGGGAGGAGTGAGCTAGACATCGGCTAGTTGCAAAGCCATGAAGTGGGCGCACGCTGACATGAAAGTTTAAGAATAAAACATTTTCAGAGAAGGGATAAAGGTATGTAAATCAAAAATTATGTAAATAGTTTTTATTTACATTGTAAAAGTTTTTGCAGATGTATAAAATGCTGCGTTATTGTTCTTTTGAGCTGCTCTTGCAGAGGTCTTGAGACTCTGGGCTCGAGAGCGCTGGGAGATTAATGAAGGTTCTAAACTTGTCAGTTGATGGTTGGTAGGGAGTTTTGGTGTCATAAGGACGTGCACTGAGGTGCTGTCCATGCCAAACATTTAAAAAGGGAAACAACTCTTAATTTAATGGTTTGGTTTTAAGTATGAGTGAGAAGTGATTAATTAAGCCCATGGTTATTTTTGGCTCAAGGATTTATGTGGTTGTGTGAAACTAAAATGCTGTAAGGTTTAAAGAAATATAAAAACCTTAGCATTCAATGTACTTTGGATAAGAAATGAAGGTGTTTTTATTTTAAATTAATAACCTTCAGTTTCCAAGATGTGAAAGCTTGTCTGAGAACAGACGGGTACAGTCTGTGACAGCAAAGGTTAATTAATATTTTGGTGGCTTTAAGCCAGTTATAAAAGAAATAATATTAGTACAGTACTTGCCAAAGATTGTGCAAATAAAGTTTAAAAGGTACTTTAATGCAAACAGTTTCTCAAAAGTTTGAAAACTTGTTTTACTGTTCTTGGCATTTGATAGCTATTTCTGTTTTGGAAAAATAGCTGTGTAAATTATTATAGTACTATTCTGAAGATTGAAACTTATGGCATAAAGACCTGGAAAATAAGGATTCTGAAGTGGGTCTCATAGTAATTTGAGTATTTTGAAGCTTTCTGAAAATGAAACAGCTGTATAGTGGCAAATTCATAATAAAAAGAAACAGCTATGAGAGTGATGAATGAGATTACAATTCCCTTTTTAGATTTTGTTGGGAAAGGGCTAAATTATAATTTCTTTTTCGGCAGCTAGACAGAAAAGTTGACAGGAAATTTTATTAAAAAAAAATTTAACTCAGTACATTTATACCTGAGTTTTATGATTATTAGACAGGAAATAGTTTTTTTTTTTCCTTTGAGCTTTCTACAGATACTGTAGTAGGTATTTTCTGGACCTGGTTCCTGCTTATCTCTACCTGAAGTAAGGTACCCAATGAAAGAAAGAAGATAGAAGATTTATTAAAGAAAGATTGAAGTCTAGCTAAGTGAACAATCCAGCTTATAATCGAACGAGAATAACGCCCAAGTTCCGACCTAAATCGGGAGATGGGCGTTCTTCTCACAAAAACAAATAAAGCGGCATAATCGAAAGCCGAACTTTGGACGCTTTCAACTGCACTCCGTCGCGGATGCGGACAAAGTTGACGGGGGAGTGTCGGAGGCGTGGTGAAGGCGGAACTGGGGCGTGGTTATCACCCGAACAGATGGGCGCCCTTCGCCGATAATGGATGCGTTTGTAGCTAGAATTTAGGGCACTTTTCCTGGACCCTGTTTTTGACGAATAAGGCCCCAAAAAGTGCCCTAAATGACCAGATGACCCCCAGAGGGAGTCGGGGATGACCTCCCCTGACTCCCCCAGTGGTCACTAACCCCCTCCCACCACAACAAATGATGTTCACAACTTTTTACTTTCACCCTCAAATGTCATACCCTCCTCCCAAGCAGCAGTATGCAGGTCCCTGGAGCAGTTGTTAGGGGGTGCAGTGGACGTCAGGCAGGTGGACCCAGGCCCATCCCCCCCCCGTACCTGTTACAATTGTGCTGCTTAATGCTACTAGTCGTCCAACCCCCCAAACCCACTGTACCCACATGTAGGTGCCCCCCTTCACCTCTTAGGGCTATAGTAATGGTGTAGACTTGTGGGCAGTGGGTTTTGAGGGGGATTTGGGGGGCTCAACACCCAAGGGAAGGGTGATATGCACCTGGGAGCTCTTTTACCTTTTTTTTGTTTTTGTAAAAGTGCCCCCTAGGGTGCCCGGTTGGTGTCCTGGCATGTGAGGGGGACCAGTGCACTATGAATCCTGGCCCCTCCCACGAACAAATGCCTTGCATTTATTCGTTTTTGAGCTGGGCGATTTCATTTTCCATTATCGGTGAAAAGCAAAAACGCCCAGCTCACACCTTGGCGAATAAAACATGGGCGTCTATTTTTTTTAAAAAATACGGTACACTCCGCCCCTTCACGGACCCGTTCTCGGAGATTAACGCCCATGGAGATAGGCGTTTCTGGTCGATTATGCCCCTCAATATCTACTAAAAAGGAAAAGAAAGGAAGAAAACAGATTAATAAATTTAGAGAGAACAAAATAAATACCAGAGCTGTATCATAAGAATCCTATATGACAAAAGTAGACACAAAACATCAAATTTTGGGTGTAAATAATAACTTGTCTAAGTTTAGGTTATTTAAATATTCATGCTAATAAGGTGAATATACTTATCTGACTGAAATTTTATTAGTTGTATAGGAATATCCCAGTGAGATCTCACTTGAATGATTTCTGGGTGATCTGTGAGAGGAAATTGACAAATTCATAGAAAGATAATTTATATCAAAGGTTTACATATGAAAATGAATTTCAAATTTTGAAATATACTACTTACCTCTGAGATAGGCGAGGTTAGTTTATATGTAGATACTTCAATCTCCATTTTGATAAAACGTATCTGAAGTATCTAAAATACACACTGGAATCTGCAGTGTGTTGGTGACTCACACACCAGTGGCCCTTATTCCCTTTATTTTCCACCCCCAACAACAGGTTTAGATCTAGTTGGATCAAGCACAAGATAACACCAAAAGGTCTGGCTCTACCTGGATCCAGCATTTATTTCTACAAAAGGGTTTTATCCACCTGGACCAGCCCTAATTTCCACCAGAAAGGCTGGATCCATCCAGATCCAGATCTAGGTACATTTCCCATCAGAGGGAAGATCCATCTTAATCCTGCATTCCTTCCCACCAGATCTGTATGTACCCAGGTCCATCACTGATTCCCACCAGAAGGGCTGTAATACACCCAGGTACAACTCTCATTTCCATTATAAGGGCTGGATCACCTTGGATCTAGCACTCATTCACATGGAAGGACTTGATCCATAGGTATCCATCACTTATTCCCACCATAAGGGCTGGATCCACCCAGATCTAGCAATCATTCACAACATAAAGGGTGGTGCACCCATTTCCAATACTCATTCTGTCCAGAAGGTCTGGATTCATCCTGATCCAGTACTCATTTCCACCAGAAGGGTTATATCTATATATATACAGCACTCACTCCCACCAGAAGGGCTGGATACACCTGAACTCAGTATTCATTTCCTATCAGAAGGGCTGAATCCACCTATATCCAGTGTGTATCGCACCAGAATTGCTAGATCTACCTGGATACAGCATTACTTTCATCAGAAGGGCAGGATATAAATGGACCCAGCAAGTGCTGGATCTAGCACTTATTCCCACCAGGAAAACTGGACCTACATGGATCCAACACTCATTCTCACCAGGAGGGCTAGATCTACACTGACCCAGCACTTATTCCAAACAGAAGTGCTAGATCTACATGGATCCAACATTTAATCTCACCAGCAGGTCATACGAGATATGAGGCTATAGCCGCTGAACAATTCGGATGTGTTAAGCAGTTTAAAGATACAAGGTCTCCTTTACGCCAATACGTAGGATTTTCTGTTTAAGTTTCAAACTGTAACTTTTATTGTTTTGTGACTAGGGTGAACTTGGGTTCTCTCACTGTTCTTATTGATTTCATAGTATTGCCTTTTGGATATTTGTTATTGTTAAAAAATGTTAATCAGATTTTGAACTAAAAAAAAAAAAAGAACAAAAGAAAAAGCCCTGAAAAATGCTGCATCCAATCTGGGTTTAGCACACAGGAAAGTATCACATTAACCCAAATTAAGCCCAGATTTTGCTGCAGTTTAGTAAAATAATACCTTAGTTCCCATGTCCTTACAAAGGTTAGCCTGGCAATCTATAAAGAACACATAACATAACTTCATGCTATGAGTGCAAAGAATGTGCTGCATTCTGACCTAATTTTAATGTCTTCGTTAATTTTTTGGACAAGTCTAGAGAAGGGAGATTGCAATAGTCCAAGTATGCAGTTACTGTGGCATGACGCATGATGATGAAATATATTTAGCGAAGTAAAGATGAAAATCAAACAAAACTGTTTTATATGGAGAAGAAAAAATCTTCTTACCAAGGCAAAGATAGATTTCAAATGAACTCTTCCAAAATTCTGTACCCTGCTTGGATGGGCAACTGACAATCAACTGAATGAGTTTCCTAAGCCCTGAGAGCTGAAGGAAGAGCACAGCTGATAGGGTTTCAAAGACTTCAAGAGCTAACAAGACAGGGAAACATAGTTTTAAATGGTTTGTAATATCTTTTTAAATGTATCACCTGCAGTGTTTAGAAGAAGCAAGCACAAGATACCTGGAATCCCAATTAATCAGCAGAACGTAATTTATTTTCTGTTAGATATTGTACCTTCTGTATGCTAACAGAATAAGGACTGCAGTTACTAATCTGCATTACTGATCAGTACTTTAACGCAATTTACATGAGTTATTTTAGTGTCCATCCCATTTCGTGCAATGAGATGTGGAGGGGCATTTTCGAACAGGGACGACCATCTCCAAGGGCGCCCATCTCTAAGGACGGTACCGCAAAGGGGCGGGGCAACCCATATTATCTAAACAAGATGGAGTCCATCTTTCGTTTCAATAATATGGTCGGGGATGCCCAAATCTTGACATTTAGGTCGACCTTAGAGATGGTCATCCTTAGATCATTTTTGAGATGGTCATCCTCGGTTTTCAGTGATAATGGAAACCAAAGACATCTATCTCAAAAACGTCCAAATTCAAGCCCTTTGGTCGTGGGAGAAGCCAGTATTTGTAGTGCATTGCTCCCCCTCACATGCCAGGACACCAACCGGGCACCCTAGGGGGCACTGCAGTGGACGTCACAAATTGATCCCAGGTACATAGCTCCCTTACCTTGGGTGCTGAGCCCCCCAACCCCCCAGGTCAGCTTCCCTGAAGTACACTGCACCCACTACAACTACTCCAGGTACCTGTATACTGCTGCGATGGACATGAGTATGGCATTTGAGGCTGGCATAGAGGCTGGCAAAAAAGTATTAAAAACTTTTTTATGGTGGGAGGGGTTAGTGACCACTGGGGGAGTAAGGGGGGTCATCCCTGATTCCCTCCGGTGGTCATCTGGTCAGTTCAGGCACCTTTTTGAGGCTTGATCATGAAAACAAAATGGACCAAGTAAAGTCGGCAAAGTGCTCGTCAGGTACGGCCTTCTTTTTTCTATTATCGGCCGAGGACGACCATCTCCTAATCACGCCCCAGTCCCGCCTTCGCTACCCTGCTGACACGCCCCCATGAACTTTGGTTGTCCCCGCGACGGAAAGCAGTCGACGGTGTCCAAAAATCTGATTATGCCGATTTGGACGACCTTGCAAGAAGGATACCTATCTCCCAATTTGTGTCGAAAGATGAGCATCCTTCTCTTTCGAAAATAAGCGTGATAGTTGATCAAATTTAAGCTGATATCTGAAGTGAAGTCACTAAAGAAATTTACTGTAGCTGCATTTAATTTTTGAAAGGGTGACTATGACAAAATGGTTAAAAAGAAGCTAAAAGGTTGGCCGCAAAGGTTAAGACTTTAAATCAGGCATAGACGTTGTTTAAAAATACTATTGTGGAAGCCCAGAAAAGATATATTCTACAAATTGGCAAAGGTAGAAAGAAGGGCAAATAACAGCCAGGTGAAGTGAAAGCTATTAGAGCCAAAAGAGCATCCTTCAAAGAATGGAAAAAGATCTGAATGAAGAAAATAAGAATTAAGATAAACACTGTCAATCTAGATGCAAAGTATTGATCATGAAGGCTATAAGAGAATATGAAGAAAAACTTGCTGCAGAGACAAAAACTCATGTTAACACCTTTATCAAATACATCAGAAGCAAAACGCCTGTGAGGGAATTTGTGGGATGTTAGATCATGAAGAGCAAAAAGGGTACTCAGGGAGGACAAGGCCATAGCAGAGAGATTGAATGAATTTTTTGCTTCAGTCTTTACAGAAGAAGATTTAAGAGATCTACCTGTACCAGACGTGGTTGTCAAAGGTGAAGATATGGAGGAACTGAAAACAAATATCTGTGAACCTGGAAGAGGTACTGAGCCAAATAGACAAAATAAAGAGTGATAAATCACCAGGACTTTATGGTATACACCCCAGGGTACTGAAAGAACTCGAACATGAAATTGTTAATCTGTTGTTAGTGATCTGCAACCTGTAAATAAAAATTGTTTGTAGTACCTGAAGATTGAAGGGTGGCCAATGAAACGCTGATTTTTAAAAAGGCTTCCGGGGTGATCCTGGAAATTACAGACCAGTAAGCCTGACTTCAATACCGGGGAAAATAGTGGAAACTATTAAAAAGAATTAAATGATAGAACACATAGAGAAACATGGTTTAATGGGACAGAGTCAGTATGGGTTTAGCCAAGGGAAGTCTTTCCTCACCAATTTGCTTCATTTCTTTGAAAGCATGAATAAACATGTGGGTAAAGGTGAGCTGGTTGATGTGGAGGGGCATTTTCGAAAGAAACATCTAAGCAGAATGTTTTACAAAGATGTCCAAATTCCTAACAGAAAAGGTCATTTTCAAAAAGATGGACATCTATGTGTTTGTAAATACTATGGACGTCCTGTGATTTTGAACCTTTTGTGATTTGGATGTCCTTTTTTTTTTTGGTCCAGTTTCGATCAAAAAATGTCCAAATGCCAGACATCCAAAACAGAGGAAGAGTGGCTTAATGGTTAGTGCAACAGGCTTTGATCCTGGCAACATGGGTTCAATTCCCATTGCTGCTCCTTGTGACTTTGGGAAAGTCAAATGCACCAGGGGCATTTTTGGATATGACATCTAAGTCTGAATTTGGACATTTTTTTTAAATAAAACGTCCAAAATCAAACAGGAAAGGTCATTTTCTATTAAAAAAAAGTCTCCTTTCCTTTGGAAAATGCTGTTTGGAAAAATGTTTTGTGATTTGGATGTTTTATTTTTTGGTCCATTTTCAAACAAATACATACAAATGCAAACGTACAAAATACACAAGAAAATCCACAATAAAGTGAAACCATTCACATGATCTAAGTGTGGGAAAAGCTTTGGTTGTAATGTAAATCTCAAAAGCATCAGAAAGTCCACACGGGAGAGAAACTATTTGCATGTATAGAGTCTGGTAAAAGCTTTGGTCAGAAGGTAAACCTCACAATGCACCAGAGAATACACACGGGGATGAAACCATTTGTATGCACTGAGGAGGTAAAAGCTTTAGTTGCATTGGGACAGGTTATTAGGGAATGTACACTCTTGCTATGAAGTATGGAAAAATAGCACTCTGGTATTTAGATGTATGTAATGAGACCTCCTTTTCATCTATAGATCTGAATTCAAACCCAAATCTACTGATAAACAATAGACACAAGGCTCAGACGTTATAAAAAAATATAGAATGTTTTGCATCAGGTAGAATAGTGGAAAAGTGACATCCCAGGAAAGCAATAGTGCCTCCTTGGGGGCTCTGCAGTGGACTTTATAAAACGCTCCCAGGTACACATCTCACTATTGCTCCCTTACCTTGTCTGCTGAGTCCCCCAAAACCCACTACTTCACATCACACTGTATACCACTACATAGCCCTTAAGGTGAAGCGAGCACCAATATGTGGGCACAGTGGGTTTTGGAGGGCTCACAGTTTCCTCCACAAGTGTAACAAGTAGGGGGAGGTAGAAGCCTGGGTCCATCTGTCTGCAGTGCACTGCACCACTACTAGACTACTCCAGGGACCTGTATGCTATTCTAATGGACCTGAGTATAACATCTGAGGCTGGCATAGAGGCTGGCAAGTAATATTTTTAATCACATTTTTGGGGGTGGGAGGGGAATAGTGACCACTAGGTTAGTATGGGGAGGTGATCCCTGAGTCCCTCCAGTGGTCATCTGGTCATTTGGGGCAGCTCTTGTGTGGAGTAGAGGAGTAGTCTAGTGGTTTGTGCAACAGACTTTGGTGATGGGGAAGTGGGTTCCATTTCCACTGCAGCTATTCCCTAAAAAAAAAAACAAGTCTAGCTCAAAACATCTAAGTTTTAATCTTGGACATCTTTATTCCATTATTGCTGAAAGACAGGAACACCCAAGTCCTGCCTTGAACACGCCTCTGGCATGCTCCCTTGAGATTTGGACGTCCTTCTGACGGACTTCAGAGAAAGACGTCCAAAAAGATGTTTCGATAATATTGATTTGGACGATTCTGTGAGATAAACATCCAAATGCTGACTTTTTGGATATCTATCTCTTTTGAAAATGAGCCTATTAGTGTATCTAGATTTTCAGAAATGTTTTGACAAAGTTCTCCATGAGATAATCCTGAGAATTTTAATAATGGCTTATGGACTTTTAAGAAGATGTCTAAACCTTTTTTAAACCCCATTAAGTTAACTGCTTTTACCACATTCTCTGGCAGCAAATTCCAGAGTTTAATTACATGTTGAGTGCAGAAATATTTTCTCTGATTCATTTTAAATGAACTACTTTGTAGCTTCATTGCATGCTCCCGGGTCCTGGTATTTTTGGAAAGAGTAAACAAACGATTCATGTCTAACCATTCCACTCCACTCATTATTTATAGGGACTAGAACATCTGTCTGGCATGATTTTGAGAGAAATGAACACACAGACATCCCTTCAGATCAGAGGGGCAGCCTAGTGGTCAATGCAGTGGACTTTAAGCAATAGTACCCAGGTACAATTCCCACCATAATTCCTTTATTTTGTATTATGAGCTCTCGAGGCACAGAATAAAATATACTGTACCTAGTTGTACACCATTACTGCAGCTGTTATACAGACTGGTATTCCCTTTCAGTTTCACTTCTTATGGGAGTGAAAGGGGGACCAAAGAAACCAGAAGAGTAGAGATAAACAGCTGTTTTGGTGGAAACTTCCCTGTCTCAGGGGTCAAATACAAGAGTACTTAAAGTTGGAAGGTGTTACAAACAGTGCTTGATAAATGGCTCTAAATGTGAGCAGTTAAGGATAACCCAAACCATAGCAGTGTTCAAATGGACACTGTGGCGCCAAAATTGCCACCTCAGCAGTTCCAAAACACTGCCCCATGTTGGGTCTCTTCTGGTGCCTTAATTAAGAAAACTTTTTATGACACTTTCTGTGTAGAAGTCAGTGGTTTATCCTCTGGTCTCTTTGGACTCTCCTAGAGGTTACTTCGTATTTTCCTTTGGACAGTGGGAGGAGGACAGCATTCACTGGGGAATTAAGGAAAGGTCAATCAGCTGGTCAGTCAGAGCATATTTTTGTAATTCAGATATGATTGAAACAGGTCTAGATAAACATGTCCTTCTTTTTTGCCTTGGACATTTATTTTTAGTTACATTTGTACCCCACACTTTCCCACTCATGGCAGGCTCAATGCGGGGGGCAATGGAGGGTTAAGTGACTTGCCCAGAGTCACAAGGAGCTGCCTGTGCCGGAATTGAACTCAGTTCCTCAGTTCCCCAGGACCAAAGTCCACCACCCTAACCACTAGGCCACTCCTCCTTCTTGTTCCATTATCGCTGGAAGATGTCCTAACCTTGGGACCACCCTTTCCACCCAGAACACACCTCCAAAATGTCTCTTCACTGGTTGGACAAACTGCAGTGAAATGCGTCCCGATTTCGAATTTCGAAAATCATGATTTACACATTTTCAGCAGATGGACTTTTTTCACCACTTTGAGGCATCTATGTGCTTTGAAATGAGTGCTGTGGTAAAATAGACACATTGCTTCTGAAAAAAAAATATTTAAAAAAAAATCAGTAATATGAAGGTTAGCACATGCAATCAGGCAACATACTGCAACCCGCTTTATCACATTTTAACAATAGCCTGTTCGTGTGGACTAACTGTGCATTAAGGGCTTAACACCCTTTTGTAAAAGGGACCACAAGTGCATTAATCAGTAGTGCATACTAATGACTACAGTCTTAATTGTAAGTGCCATTGTAGCATTTATGCCATAGGTTTTATCATCCTTGCCTTTTTTTATTATGCTTTATAAATAGTTTCTCCGAGGACAAGCAGGCTGCTTGTTCTCACTGATGGGTGACGTCCACAGCAGCCCCTCCAATCGGAACACTTTTCTAGCAAAGTCCTTTGCTAGTCCTCGCGCGCCCATGCGCACCGCGCATGCGCGGCCGTCTTCCCGCCCAAACCGGCTCGTGTTCGTCAGTCTTCTTTTGTCCGCGCTCGGTACAGTCGTGTTACGCCATTCGCGCCCCTTAAGTCGACCTCGCGCGTCTTTTTGGCTCTTTCGCTAAAAAAAAAAAAAAAAAAGGAAAAGGATTTCGGAAGAAAGCCTTTTCGGTCTTTTTCCCCTTCCGGTATTTCCAGTTTTTGCCCCGTTAAGTTTCTTTTCGTTTTCGGGATAGGCCCTTTTGAGGCCTTGGGTCGAATTTTTTCTTCCCCTCTTTTTTGGTGCCTTACCGCAATTACGTCGAAGTCTCCCAGCGGCTTCAAGAAGTGCACCCAGTGCGCCCGGGTAATCTCGCTCACTGACAGGCACGCATCGTGTCTTCAGTGTCTGGGGCTGGGCACCGCCCGCAGGCCTGTAGTCTTTGCACCCTTTTACAAAAAAGGACTCAGGTAGCGAGATTGGCCCAGTGGAACGTTTTGTTCTCGGGCTCTTCGTCGGCATTGGCACCGGGAGTATCGAGTGCATCGACATCGGCAGCGTCAAGACCTCCGTCCTCGGCCGCGACTGCATCGAGTGCATCGAGGCATCGACCCTCTGCATCGGGGCCGAGACATCGGAAGGCTGCGTCGGCGTCGGTGGTACCGGGACCTCCACTTCTCTGATGTCATCGGACGGTGGTGCTTCGACTGGAGTGCAGGTGAGGGCTGTCCATTCCCCTGCTGGTGGCGGTGAGCCTTCGGGTGGGTCTCCCCCTACCCTGAGGGCTCCTGCGGTACAGCCCCCCCCCCGAGACCGACCTTCTTCAGCCTCGGCCCCGAGGAAGCGACGGCTGGATTCTACGTCCTCCTCGTTGTGCCAGGAAGCTCCGGTGACATGCTTCGTTTGAAGAAGTCAAAGAAGCATCGACACCGGTCTCTTCCCATGTCGGTACCGAGAGCTCTGGGTCGTCCGAGGGAGTCGGCACTCAGTAGGCATCGGCACCGAGAGGACCGCTCACCCTCTGTTCAGGAGGTGTCGATGCGCTCCACTTTGGACAGCCCGGAACAGCCTCCACGCCCGGAACAGACTCTGACATCGACACCTGCATCGGCTTCCATGTCTTTCTCTACAGCCGCTCTGCACGAGAGTCTCTGGGCTGTCCTCCCAGAGATCCTGGGAGAGCTGTTGCACCCTTCCCCTCAGGTACCGGGGTGCTTGCGCCACCGGTACCGTCGAGTGAGGCGCTGGCTGGCCCCTTGCCCGGGTGAGGTCTCCGACATCGGTGCCGCTTGCGGTACCGACTGCGTTCACCTCCCAGGAAGGCTCCCCGACGACGTCGGCAGAGGGAGCTTCGCCGGTGCGGGCGAGGGAGTCTACCTCTCGACGTTCACACCGTGGCCGTGGTTCCACGGAGTCGAGCCGGGCACGGCTTCAGACACAGGTCCGTGAACTTGTGTCTGATACTGATGGTGAGGCCTCGTGGGAGGAGGAGGAGGACATAAGATATTTCTCTGACGAGGATCTGATGGCCTGCCTTCTGATCCCACTCCCTCCCCTGAAAGGCAGCTTTCTCCTCCCAGAGTCTGTCTTTTGCGGCCTTTGTCCGGGAGATGTCTACGGCCATCCCCTTCCCGGTGGTTGTGGAGGACGAGCCCAGGCTGAAATGTTTGAGCTCCTGGACTATCCTTCTCCACCTAAGGAAGCGTCCACAATACCCATGCATCATGTCCTGAAAAAGACATTGCTGGCGAACTGGACCAAGCCATTAAGTAATCCCCACATTCCCAAGAAGATCGAGTCCCAGTACCGGATCCATGGGGACCCAGAGCTGATGCGCACTCAATTGCCTCACGACTCTGGAGTTGTGGATTTGGCCCTAAAGAAGGCTAAGAGTTCTAGGGAGCATGCTTCGGCGCCCCCGGGCAAAGACTCTAGAACCTTATACTCCTTCGGGAGGAAGGCCTACCATTCCTCTATGCTCATGGCCAAAATCCAGTCTTACCAGCTCTACATGAGCATACACATGCGGAACAATGTGCGGCAGTTGGCGGGCTTGGTGGATAAGCTCCCTCCTGAGCAAGCCAAGCCATTTCAGGAGGTGGTCAGGCAGCTGAAGGCGTGCAGAAAATTCCTGGCCAGAGGGTGTATGACACCTTTGATGTTGCGTCCAGGGCCGCTGCTCAGGGTGTGGTGATGCGCAGACTCTCATGGCTGCGTGCCTCCGACCTGGAGAATAGGATCCAGCAGCGGATTGCGGACTCGCCTTGCCGTGCGGATAACATTTTTGGAGAGAAAGTCGAACAGGTGGTAGAGCAGATCTACCAGCGGGATACCGCTTTCGACAAGTTCTCCCGCCGGCAGCCTTCAGCTTCTACCTCTTCAGGTAGACGATTTTTGGGGGAAGGAAGACTGTTCCCTACTCTTCTGGTAAGCGTAGGTACAATCCTCCTTTTCGACAGCCTGCGGCCCAGGCTAAGCCCCAGCGCTCGCTCTCGTCAGCAGCGTTCGCCTCATCAAGGCCCCTCGGCTCCCCAGCAAAAGCAAGGGACGAGTTTTTGACTGGCTCCAGCAGAGCATAGCCGACATCCAAGTGTCAGTGCCAGGCGACCTGCCGGTCGGGGGAGGTTGAAAGTTTTTCACCAAAGGTGGCCTCTCATAACCTCCGATCAGTGGGTTCTCCAAATAGTCTGGCAAGGATACACCCTCAATTTGGCCTCAAAACCTCCAAATTGTCCACCGGGAGCTCAGTCTTACAGCTTCCAACACAAGCAGGTACTTGCAGAGGAACTCTCCGCCCTTCTCAGCGCCAATGCGGTCGAGCCCGTGCCATCCTGGCAGGAAGGGCTGGGATTCTATTCCAGGTACTTCCTTGTGGAAAAGAAAACGGGGGGATGCGTCCCATCCTAGACCTAAGGGCCCTGAACAAATATCCGGTCAAGGAAAAGTTCAGGATGCTTTCCCTGGGCACCCTTCTTCTCATGATTCAGGAAAACGATTGGCTATGCTCTCTGGACTTGAAGGACGCCTACACTCACATCCCGATACTGCCAGCTCACAGACAGTATCTGCGATTTCAGCTGGGCACACGTCACTTCCAGTACTGTGTGCGCTACCCTTTGGGCTCGCCTCTGCGCCCAGAGTGTTCACAAAGTGCTTGGCTGTAGTAGCAGCGGCACTTCGCAGGCTGGGGGTACACGTGTTCCCATATCTCGACGATTGGCTGGTGAAGAACACATCCGAGGCAGGAGCTCTACAGTCCATGCAGATGACTATTCGCCTCCTGGAGCTACTGGGGTTTGTGATAAATTATCCAAAGTCCCACCTTCTCCCAGTGCAGAAACTCGAATTCATAGGAGCTCTGCTGGATTCTCGGACGGCTCGTGCCTATCTCCCAGAGGCGAGAGCCAACAACTTGTTGTCCCTCGTCTCGCGGGTGCGAGCGTCCCAGCAGGTCACAGCTCGGCAGATGTTGAGATTGCTGGGCCACATGGCCTCCACAGTTCATGTGACTCCTATGGCCCGCCTTCACATGAGATCTGCTCAATGGACCCTAGCTTCCCAGTGGTTTCAGGCTGCTGGGGATCTAGAAGACGTGATCCACCTGTCCACGAGTTTTCTCAAATCCCTGTATTGGTGGACGATTTGGTCCAATTTGACTCTGGGACGTCCTTTCCAAATTCCTCAGCCGCAAAAAGTGCTGACTACGGATGCGTCCCTCCTGGGGTGGGGAGCTCATGTCGATGGGCTTCACACCCAAGGAAGCTGGTCCCTCCAGGAATGTGATCTGCAGATCAATCTCCTGGAGTTGCGAGCGGTCTGGAACGCTCTGAAGGTTTTCAGAGATCGGCTGTCCCACCAATTATCCAAATTCAGACAGACAACCAGGTT